>NW_006800111.1:412410-419134 GCF_000485575.1 Poecilia formosa
CCGAACATTTTTCCCCCCCCTTCTCAAAAATGTTCGGCGCTCTTCGGCATTTCACTGTGCTGGGGGGGGGGGTCAAGGTCCCCACCAAAACTTAGACCAAACCTACGCCCTTGGAGGCAGGTCATAATACATCAACACAACGAATATAATATGGCATTTAAAAAACAAGCACTTGACGGAGTTCGGCTGTATCGAGGCTTAATGCAGGAACAAAAGGACATACGGAGCGGCCCGTAAAGCAGGTAAAGCAGCGCTCAATTACCAACACTCACCCGGATTAGCATCACAGTCAGAAAGCTAAACAAATAAACCGAAACAGTGATTCTTGAGAATAGGGACAAAATGGGTTTTAATTTTCCCATATTTTTTTTTTATTATTATTTCTCAACTTTATTGCAAATATGACAAATAATGTTTTGGAAATGTAAAGATGCTAAGGTGCAGGCTCCCAGTTGCAACATTTTTTTTAATTCCATTTTTAATCGACCTGACCCAGAACTTTGTCATTATCATCTGACAAAAATAAATATAAAATTATTTTTAAAATACCCTATTAATACTCATTTTACAGACACATGCTTCTCAAGAAATAAACAAAAAAAATATTTAAAACAAAAAGCAACAAAAAGTCCATCTGACGGAGTTAGTTAGTTAGTTGTAGTTAGTTAGTTGACAGTGCATGACGGAGTTGACACAAAACTGAAGGTGGTGACAAACTACTGAGTAAAATGAAAAACTTGATACATGTGAAGTAATGCAATTTATGTAAAATACATTCAAATGAATTAATTGCACATTTAAGTGAGATATGACAACAATTTCACTGAAAGAGTCACAAAAACTCTGATGGAGTTGACATCTGACGGAGTTGACGAAATACCAAACTAATACTAGTATTAATGTCTATGATATACCCCATATATATGATGTTATTCTGAAGGAGGCCATATTGTAGCTTGTCAGGTCCATGAAATCTTTACAGTAAACCAAAATTAAGCTTTTATTTCACAAAATTTCATCAAAGTTTTGAAAATTGTTAGTTATGGAGTTGACGCATCATGGTTGTGACGAGCAACTTAGGAATAAAACAGAAGAAAAAAACTAAAGAATAACATAAGCTAACCAGAGCTAACTAATAACATAAGCTAACCAGAGCTAACTAGCCCTATTAGCAAAGGAAGAGAAAAGAAGAGGTCATGGGGTCCTTAGAAGTTCTGGTGCCCCCAAATAATGCCTGATTTTTTTTTACATTCTTTTCATTTCTGACGGTGTTGACAAAAACTAGGGACAAATTTCAACGGAGTTGGAAAATATCTAAAAATTATTTTTTATTCAATTTATTGATACTTTTATAATTATTTATATAAATACTTATACTTAATTGTCATAATATATAATTTTAGTATTTCTTTAATTGTTTTAAACTATTATAATGTCTTAAGTTCTGCTCCTGGACAAGGTATTTTACAGGCATCATCCACTGACTACAATGTTTAAAATAAAAAAATATTCAGCAAACACAAGGAAAATATACATTGTTGTGCTCACATGACCCAGGTTAATTTAGTCAGATATTTGAAAAAATTATATTTTGTGTATATTTTATTCAAATTTTGTGCTTTATCCATAGGACCTGTTTTGTCCCTATTTTCAAGAATCACTGCGAAAAATACTTAAAGTATTCGAGCTGGCGGTGTAAGATGCTGGTTCTGTTCTCGCTCTTGAACCGCCGTTACATGATACTGGTAATAATATTTCACTTATGGAGCGCCGTTTCTGCTCCACCAGACAGTGAACTCTCACACCGAACCTCTGCTTAAAGCTGCAGGATTTAAACATTCGCCGTCCTAACATAAGACAGATAATCTCTGAAAAATAATCGGTCTCCTCTGCCTCCTCCCTGTGTTCTGCAGAATTACTCCGCTTAGTCAGAAACAGCCAATCAGAACCAGCATCAATCAGCTAGCCATGCTATCAGGAAGTTATGGTTTAGTAATTTAAGATTGTTTATTTTAATGTAACCTGCATTTGACTTTGAATGAATGTCTCCTTTATTACTTGACATTATTTGATGTAGGCAGATTTAGCTGACTAATAATTTATGGAACTGAGAGCCTTACTGTTAAGAAATATTTTACTGATTGCAAGTTTTTCAGTTGTCCTTTTGACTGAATAGCTGTTGTATTGTGCCTGCAAGTATTTTGCATTTTTATGTCTAATTTAGGTGAATTTATTGCCAGATAATTTTTTAATTTTGCCACATCACTTAGTATAATTTCTACCTGAAGCGAAAAATTAACAGTCAATCTAGGCGATCGGCAAAGATCGGTGATCGGCAGAGATTGTCCTCATGGGTGATCGGTATCGGAATCGGCAGCAAAAAACCTGATCGGAGCATCCCTACTACTAATAGAAAATTAGCTTGATAGCAACCTGGAACAGTCCAGTTCAACAGCCAAACATTTATGCTAGGATCTTTGTGTTTGTGTGAAACTGAGTTTAAAATTTAAATGAGTTGATTCTAATGGTTGGCTCTGTATATTTCTGAGGTATTTTTGGCTTCAAAATTCCGTGTTTGATAACATTTGATAACAAAGTAAAACTTCTCGATGTTTGACATTGTCTACATAGCTGCTACATCGATGAGCTTCTTTATGCTGTAGTTGGGGATATGTTTTTTGCTGCTGCTGATCATAATCATTTTGTGTCTAAAACATGGATTATTTTACATCAACTTCTAAGATATGTGAAACTTCTATTAAAATCATTTGAAGGCTCAGTCCAGTACCAAATCGACATTCTCAGGGGAAGAAGTCTCACCTGTAAATAAAATGTTTAGCTATTGGAGTAACGCTTAGGAGAAATGTATTTGATCAAAGAATGTCATGAATATGTGTGTATTTATTCCATCTTAATAAATACACACATATTGGCTGCACCTATTGCAGTTTTCTGGCTGATCCCTCATTACCAATCTTTAAAAAGCCTGGCCTGCCAATTTTGATTTTGGCTGATGTAAATTTTTTTTGTCTGAAATGTTGAGAAATATAGCAAGAAAGTCACTGAGTTGGTAGCAGTGGGGTGAATATTGTTAACTGCAAATGTTCAGACCTGACCTGTTGGATCGGTCTGTCAGTCAAACCTCTCACTGTAGAGCAGAATAGGACAGAGGCTGATTTTTAAACCTTTAGTGACAAAGATAAGATTAGGGGATAAGATGGGCTTCACATGTAAGTATCGGCCAATCACCATCCCCCAAATTTAAGGAAATCAGTGTCAAGAAATCAACTGGTCGATAAATCAGTTGGCCAATAAATGTATCCTATATTATATAAACAGCACTGTCAGAGATGTGCTGTGTTTATAGCAGATGTGTGAATGATCTAATGATTGGGCTTCTGATTGCAGCCAGTCCACATTGTTAGCAGAACTAAAGGGCCCCAAAACTAAATTTCACTTAGGGCCCTAGGCTTGGGCCAATGTTCTGACTATCTGTCATACCTCGTAAATCCAGAATACCTTGTGATACTGCGCATGCGCACATCGATGTTACGTTTCTCATAAAGCCGTCATACCTGTTGAAGTTTAATTTTGTGCTTTATTTCTCAGAAGTTTACGGTAAATTAAAAAAATAAAATAAGAAAAATAAATAAACAAATATCTATCTATTTATATATATTCTTTAATATTATTCTTTAATAAAAAATAATATATTTAAATAAATAAACATCTATCTATCTATCTATCTATCTATCTATCTATCTATCTATCTATCTATCTATCTATCTATCTATCTATCTATCTATCTATCTATATATATAATGTATATGTTTATGTATATGTATATTGTCATAATGTGTAATGATTCTTTAATAATAATAATAATAATAGTCAGATTAACAATCCAAACAGCAACACCACAAAGGGTTAAAAATCTAATAAAAATAAATAAATGACTCATTTTCACAATTCACAACACCAATAAAGAATGTGTCACTTAAGTCAGTTTCATCTACTAAGTTTACACCATTCCTCTTCTTTTCTTCTTTCCTCTTCATAAAGCATTGTTTTGCAAAATGATTGTTTCGACGGCAATTCAAACACTACTTACCATAAGCAGGACATTGTCTCACTTTATGCCGTGACCCACAGCGCTTACACCTGATAATGGCTTCCTCTGGCAGCTGCCTCGTCTGAGCATGGCGTTTCTTCTGGCAGGACACCGCTCCCACTGCCACTGCTCCGTCACTGAACTGTGAAGTAGTTCCTGTTGAAAGTTCAGAAAATGTCCTCACTTGCTGTAGCGACAGTTCGCTTGCCCGGCACGTCTTTACAGCTGTTTCCAGGGTCAATTCCACCTCTCTCAGCAGTCTCTCTCTGAGCTTCCCATCACGTACACCAAAGACCATCTGATCTCTGACCATCGAGTCCTTCAGCAGGCCAAAATTGCATGACTGAGCTTTTACTTTCAAATCTGTTAGAAAGTTATTGAAGGGTTCATGCTGGGTCTGCATTTGGGAACGAAACACGTATCTCTCACAGCATTCATTCTTCTTGGGTGAACAGTGAGCATCAAATTTACTCAGCACAACATCCAACTTTTCTTTGTCTTTTGATTCCTCAAACACAAATGTGTTGTAGACTTCCAAAGCCTGCGCTCCTGCTATGGTCAGCAACATCGCTACCTTTCTTGGCTCCAGCTTTGTCTCCAATCCCATTGCGGCGACATAGTTGAAAGCGTTGTTTGAAAGCACGCCAGTTCTCATCCACGTTTCCCGTCAGCTTCAAGCTCTCCGGTGGTTTCAGCTCCAAGGTCGGCTCTTAGTTGACTCCTGACACCATGTTATATTCATGTGCTTGATAAAAACCAGACGTTGTATAATGCTCAGACACTTTTATTAAAGCATCTTTCCAAAGGTCTGCTCAACCAGTTTGCTCACAGGTGTGTCACATAAGACTCTCTACTTTTATTGTTCTGTTCTTTACATTTATACATTCACATGAACTCATGGTCGCCACCTAGTGGACATCGGCATAATTCATTCAATCATGACACACACCAAAGGGTTAAAAATGTAATAAAAATAAATAAATAGCATCACTTAAGATTGTCATGAGGTCATGTGCAACAGTGTTCCTGACTATCTGTCATACCTCGTAAATCCAGCATACCTTGTGGCAATGCGCATGCACACATCGATGATACGTTTCTTATAAATCTGTCATACCTGTAGAAGCTTAATTTTGTGTGTTTTATTTCTCAGAAATTTATCAAAAATACTTGTATTAATTTATTTATTTATGGGTATTTTCATAGGTAAAATAATTGATTTCTACACGTATGTATGAGTTGGAAAACAGGACAAATACAAAACCTAAATTTATGCACATTTATTGACTTACATTCACGAATTTAGATGTCTACGAATGGATTTTTAATTGACAGTGGTCTTACATCATACGTTCTGTTTCCATAGCAACTAAAAACCAACCTGACAGTGGTTGTTAGGCATCATCGTGTCATCGATGTTCTCATCGATGATGTCATAAAGCTTCAAAAGATTATTATCATAATTTGGAATACAAAAATCCTCAGTTTGCTTTTCAACTTGGTTGGAGGAAGAACACTTCGAGACAGACAATTTCAGAGAGTGATTTTAGTATTTCCAGAGCAGTAAAAATGCTTCTTACGATCGGTTGGGGCCTCGGCTATCTTGTGACGAAGGGAGTTGAAAAACTCCTGGGATATAAGACTAGGGATGAAGATATTCCAGACGCGAGACCTGCTGACGTCCGTTTTAAATACTTTGGTTTTGAGGATGTCGTGGAAGAAAACTCAGAACACAGAGATGATTCGGTACAAGACCAAGGACTTTTAGTGGAAAGCAAAGACCACAACAGATGGAACATTTTGAAGAAGTGTATGACTTTTCGTTGGCAGAGGAATCTTCTTCTTCAAAAGAAAACTCTGTAGATGGAAATCAAAATTCCACAGACCCTTCTGAGATCATGGACGCTACAAACGGTGATGTTTCCTTTAACAAAGAAGATGCTGGGACTCCTGAGTCACATTTTGATGAAATCTCAAACTATTCCTCATCAGAAGAATGCTTTTCTGATCAAGAAAGCTCAGACATTGACTCTCAAAATGATCCTGACCATATTTACAGCATGGATGCTGAAGAACTGGATGCGTCCTCTAAGGATGAGGACGGTCGTTTGGGAAGCTCAAATGCTGTAAATGTGTCTGAACATTTTGGAGACGTGTATGAGTTTTCGTCATCAGAGGAATCTTCTTCAGAAGAAGAAAACTCTGAAGATGGAAATCAAAGTGACACAGATGATTTCATCCAGATGGATGTAAATCTTGATCCAGCTATGTACTTCTGTAAATTTTCCAACTCATTTTTCAATTGCTGGATGAATGCCGCCACGCAAAGCGTCATGAATTTGACCATTGTGAGAAGGTTTGTGGCTCAGTTTCCCGAGGAGATTGCAGATCTGTTTGCAGAGACACCATTGTTTGCAAACTTTTTCTCTGAAGCAATCCACCATCCAGGCAGAGACTTTCCCCCACATGAACTGTTTGCAGTTCAGAATGAACTCCTAGACACTCTGCAGATCAGGGATGTAAAACATCAGGAAAAGCCAGGAGTCCTGATGTTTTACATGTTGCATTATCTGGCCCAGTCTGGCATCACCACAGACTGTAAACTGTACACAG
>NW_006800111.1:419833-525016 GCF_000485575.1 Poecilia formosa
ACACACCAAAGGGTGTGTAAAAATAAATAAATAGCATCACTTAAGATTGTCATAACGTCATGGTCACCTGTCATACCTCGTAAATCCAGCGTACCTTGTGATACTGCGCATGCTCACACCGATGTTAAGTTTCTTATAAGGACGAAGTACTACCCATAGACATAATATAAGCATAGACTAAGCATAGTCTTCGCATCCACCTGAATAATGTGCAGTTGAGCCACTGGCCTTAGGGACAAAATATCCCGCGGGAGACCAAGGTATTCTGTATGGAGTCTGCATGTTCTCTCTGGGTGCTCCAGCTTCCTCCCACAGTCCAAAAACATGACTGTCAGATTAATTGGTTTCTCTAAAGTGTCCTGTCTGTCTCTGTGTTGCCCTGCGACAGACTGGCGACCTGTCCAGGGTGAACCCTGCCTCTTGCCCGGAACGTTAGCTGGAGATGAATCAAACAAACTAAGAAGAAAATCTCCATTGCAAATGTTTTGGGTGTCGGTTTGAGTGTCACTTTATGCTGCAGTGGTAAAGAGTAAACGGAAGATCTCACAATGGGGCGACTTGTAAACACAGTAAGAGGCTGAGATGGGGGTTGTTAGAGAACGAGAAAAGGTAAAAAATAAATAAATAAATAAGGTGAGATTAAACATAAAATTCTTTAGCTGATGATCTGCTTAGTGCAGTGGTTCTTAACCTGGGTTCGATGGAACCCCAGGGGTTCGATGAGTCGGTCTCAGAGGTTCGGCGGAGCCTCTGCCGCGGAGGTAAAAACACACTTGTGTAAAGTCGTGATGACGCCCCGCTTTGCCATCACTTGCTGCAGAGGATCACGTTACATTGCTTAGCCAATCAGTGCTGCGGAGGAGCACTGATTGAAGGAGCTCCACTCTCTGCATGGATTTGAACTTGTGTCTAGTGGCGTGGGGGTGGTAACACAACTAATATAATTACATTACTAAATCAGAATGCCGCAAAGTCTTTATTATTTATTGTTAATTTTTCATTCTCTTAAGAATGTAGAGCTAATTAAATGATATAAACAAGACCTTAAAGTGGTTCCAGGTTCTCTCGATGGCCAACCTTTTGAAACTGTGGCAAATTTTAAATACCTTGGGTCGTTCCTAGACAGTCAGCTCAACTTTGCTGAAAACACTTACTATATTTTGAAGAACTGTTCTCAGAGACTCTACCTTTTAAGAAGACTTAGTGATCATGGGGTGACCCAACTAGACTCTACTTGGGTCACCCCTATGTCTTGAATTTGGGGGGGGGGAAATAATATTTTATTTATCACTACAGAAGGGTTCAGTGAATGTGCATATGAAACTGGTGGGTTTGGTACCTCAAAAAAGGTTAAGAACCACTGCAGTAAACCATATTATTACGCATCTAAATATTTTGCAACAAATTTAACATTTCCCTTTACATATGTTTCTTTTTCATAAAGTAATGTCTAGTAAAGATGGAGAAACTTACATCAGTTGCCATCAGTTCCTCTGCGTCATCTATGGAGGCCACTTGAGTTTCCCCCTGAGAGATAAATGCATAGTCGTACGGGTTGTTTGTGATCAGCAGCATCTCTGGAGGATAAGAAAGATCAAGATAACATCAAGCAAAAAAACATTACAACATAATTAATTGCTTTTTCTACTGTACTGTGCTAACCCAGGATTTCAGGTTTCTTGTTGGAAAGAATCTGGTAGAAAATATGGTAATCTCGCTCAGCCTTGAGTTGGAAGGTCACTCGAGATTTCTCCAGCAGGTCTTCAGACAACAAGAGAGAAGTCACAACCATGAGAAAAATGAGACAGTGAAAAATTGTGGTTGCAAAAACTAAAAGGCTGCTTATACTTACATGTCTCGATATCAGCAGAAGCTAATTTTCCTCTGGTATCGAAGTGAATTCGGATGAATTTACCCTGAAAGAACAAAATAAAAAATGATCAATTTGCAAAAGATTATCTTGTCAGTTAGCTCCTTTTTCTCCTCGCCTTCTGTTGCTACATAATTTGTCCATCTTGTACAACAAGAGGGAAAAAAATGGTCTGTTACCTAATTTAAGATAAATCAGGTTTTCAGAATACGAAACAGTCACTGTGTTGAAACCAAACCTTTTGCATGATTGGGACACTAAATAACACAAACATAATCAAGAATGGAAAGCAATCGCTCACAAATCTGGAGGAGTTGTCATTCCTGATGGTCTTGGCATTGCCAAAGGCCTCCAGAGCCGGGTTAGCCTGAATGATTTGATCCTCCAGGGTACCCTGTCAAACAAACACATTACAATTACTGAAAGATCCACCATGAAGCTCTGACTACTTCCAACTGAATCAAGTGATGTTAAACTCAAAAGATTCATTAACTTTTAAAGTTTGCTTATAGTTAGGGTAGCTTTAGTTTATTCCTTTGCTAAAAGCAAAAATAGCTTTGCCAGAGAAATTACTTAATTTGTATGATTTTCCAGCTGCACTGAGCCCTGAAAAAGCTCGTCACATACCTTATCTTTTGCATTGGGGTCTTTCTTAATACTTCCAGCTGCAATACTTGCAAAGTACTGAATGACTCTCTTGGTGTTCACAGTCTTTCCTGCACCAGATTCTCCACTATGGGAGCAGAGTTACACATCAAAACAAGTCCATTCCTGGATGCAGAATAAGATATTGACTTTAGATCATATCGTACTACATTTCAGATGGAAGGTTTTTACATACGTGATCAGAATTGACTGGTTTTCACGGTCTGTCAAAAGGTTTTCGAAAAACATTTTTGTCAGTGAGGACAACAGACCCTGTTCAGAATGCTTTCTGTAGGTCACTGATTGCCTTTACCTGCCAGCATGTACTGGTAGGCATTGTCAGAGATGGAGAAGATGTGAGGAGGAGCTTCGCTCCTCTTCTTTCCTCTGTAGGCAACGACCACCTCTTGGTTGTAGACTGGCAGCCACTTGTAGGGGTTGACAGTCACACAGAACAGCCCAGAGTAGGTCTGAGAGATCAGAGAAAATCACACTGTTTCTCCGTAGTTTGGGTGGATAGAATTAAAACTTCCTGAGCCGTGCACTAATTAAAGTTTACTGTTTGTTGCCCAAAAGCCTACTCACGTAGATCATCCACGCTGCGTAACGCTCTTTGAGGTTAAACAGCACGGCTGGCTCATGGAGGAAGGTCAGCATGGCCATGTCCTCGATCTTGTCAAACTTGGGAGGGTTCTGTTGCAGAATGTCTGCCTCTTTGACAGTAACAGTCTGGAACAAGGAAAGTTTAATACATTTATCTTTTTATTTGTTTTTCATACACCGGCCTGAAAAGGAATTCACGTCCCTCAGTTTGGTTTGTCTCCTTTATTGGGATCTTGGGGGATATATCAACACAGAGCTGAGCATTTTTGTGAAAGGATAGTGACGTATTGTAAAAAAAAAAAAAAAATGAAATCTGAAAAATTTTGCATGCATTTGTATTGGGCCCCACAAATTAACTTATTTTGGTGCAATTAAGCTGAAAGTCTAGCTCAAGCTCTAATTGCCAAAGTGTTTGCGAACATTGATTTTCAAGTCTTAGACATAGAAACACATAGTGTTTCTGTGACACATAAAATCACAATAAAAACACACATTTTAAAACCAAAAAAATGTTACAAACATAAAGGGGTATTAATACTTTTGCAGGCCACCATTCATGTAAACGATTCATGACTCATTCTATTTTTGTAGAGCAAATAGAGAGTGAATGCCTAATGGCACCAGAGTGACACTAATTTCAATCTCATTCCCTATACTACTCACATTTATTCACACATTTCCACGCAGATAAACACTCTCACACACACACCAAGGAGTAAACCTAATGCCTTCTTACCTGCCCCAACTTCACCTCATTCCGTTTTGGTAAAATATCTGAGAAAACTCACTGACAGCTGGTTTTATTTACCGCCTGAAGCATTGGTGTTAAAGAGTACATTATTTATGCCTGATACACTAAAGCACTCACCTTCCCATTCTGCGTCTCCACAGTGACCTTATCTCCCTCCCGGCTGATGACGGTTGCCTTCACGAACTCTTCCACCGAATCTGGGACAAAGCATTCCTTCTTGATGTCGAACGGACGCGTGGAGGCCTCCATTCGCTCCTTCTCCGACTTCCTCAGGTACGGCGCCGCCGCACCATACGAAGACATCTCTGCATCCCCCATGGCTGCAGTACTGTGGACAAACGGACGATTGAGAAGTGCCTGTTCAGTGCCATGTCTGAACAGTTGCATCTTTGTACAAAGGATTTATTGGCAATTTAGCATAGTAATGGGAAGATAGTCACATATTAGATTTTTTTTAATGATGTAATTACCATTATAAACGTGAGGAAGTATAATTTACCTGTGGATTCAGCTCAGATGAAAGATGAGCTCAAGTCTTCAGACTGAAAATCACTGAAAGACCTGCAGGAAATGGAAACGTAAACATCGAGGCATGACTTCCTAAATGTATGAAATAATTTGAAATGATTTTACTTTCATCAGCATCTTGTTCTGCTATTATATATGTAATCGGTTAAAATTCATGTTTTTCACTTCGATGAAATATTAAATAAAATCCAACAGAAAGCCGCAGCAGTGGGTTCATACTTACAGAGGGCAGGTGAAGATGAAGCATCTGCTGAACCTGCAGGGGAGACGGGGATCAAATATATAACCCCAGATAACCGGCCTTACAAGGCCAAGGGCACCACCCTGACTTGATAACACCACACACACTTTCACACACTCATCGTTATCATCAGGTACACATGCCACAGTGCCCCCACACACATACGCGGACACCCTGTGGTAATCATCCTCATTTCTATCACTTTGTGACAGAGCTCGACTTGGCTCTGCAGACGTCTGGCTGCCCTCTCCTCTCCCGTTCGGTTCTACCTTCTGTGTCCAAATAATTTGATTTTTCAGGGAATAGAGCCAGGTACTTTCTGTTGCATAGCTCGCCCATGACTCGCCGCGGCATACCATCGCTATCTGGGATTTGGCCGCACTTTTCCCTGTCACCTCTAGTCCGAAATACTCTTTTCAAGTGGGGACCGCTCACGAACAGAAACCAGGTTCCATGGCAGCGGGAGACATGCAGGGTTTAAATCTATGTACAGAAAATTCACTGAATTTTTAGTATTACACTCAAATTTATAGATTATTTTGACTATGTGGTCGATGGGCAACTGTGTGGAAAAGTTGGATCTGAAGTCTTTTGCCGTTTGCAACAAGCATTTCTTGAAACAAGGGCACTTAATTTTTGTTGATCTATCACATACAGTTCTAATAAAATTGTGGCTTTAATGTCACAAAATCTGAAAAAAAAGTTTAATTGATTACCGCTGGAAGGGCCATTTTTTTGTTCCTCTTTAATCCTCCTTACCTCACCTGATAATTGACGGGCCTCCCAGTTTCCTAACTCGTTTGAGTGTATCTTCAGCTAATTGTCATGCACAGTTTATAATTGAAGATCAATAGTTAAGGCGAAATGAGGAGGAGGGCCAACACGAATGCCTTGCTTAATGTAAGCTTACCTCAAACATGAATGCACAGAGCAATGTTCAGGTAAGCTCTGAAATACGTACGCTTCTCATGCAGTTTAGAGTTGTTGCTTGAGCCAATGTGTGGCCACAGTGCTGTGTCTATGCAACCCACAGCTCTCAGCGGTGAAAGCTGTCAAGTGGAGGAAGAAGCGCTTAAAGGATTAGGTTGTCTAAGTTTCTAGCGTGTGTGAAGATCCTGCCAGGAGGAAGACAGAACACTTCAGAAACCTCTTAAGCAAGCTTCTGGAGGTCAAATAAGGTCTAAACTATATCCCTGAAAAACTCGGTGGTTGAAGATATAAACTCTTCTTAGATAGAAGGGTTTTCCTCAGGGTTTCACATTAAAACAAGCTACGTTGAGTAAAATTACTTCTACTCGCTGTTAATAAACACCTCAGGAAGGAGCCTGGTTCTGTGTCCCAGAGGTGAATTTGTTTTGTTGAGAAATATATGAATCAACTCTAGAACTAAAGAAACTACATTTTCTGACTGAAGCTGTTACAGGTTTTGATTATTACAGTGAAACATTTCCTGCTCTGGCATGCGACAAGGAAAAAGCCATCACTGAGTTCAACAAAAAAAAAAAAAAAAAAGACAGATTACAGTTTTGAAATGCACTCGGCTGTCTGATGAGACTACACTAACAAGAGAAGTGTAGCATAGCTAATGTAAACCTAATTTCATATTTCACAAGTGCCGGAGCTCATTTGTTTACCCACTAGCATCGCTGTCATCTGCACTGTGGCCTCAGGAGATGAATTTACATGATGTCTCTTACTGTCACTTTGTGCTAATTGGCTTTCCAATTACTCCCTGATTTACAGGGTTGGCTCTTCGTGTAAGTTAATATGTCTCACACCGTAACGTGTTCATCATTGCCAGGTTGTAAGCCTGTGGTGGTAGATCATACAGTATGTAGTAGGCAATCCATCAGCAGCCACTTTAGTGACAGAATTATAATTACATACTGAATTTCCCCCAGTGGTTCACTAAAGTACAACTAAGACCAATGGACACACCTGAGAGAATAAGGTCAGGGTGATGAAAGTTTAAATCTGCCTGCAGCCTGATTCTGCTTACTGAAACAGGAAAAGTGTAGTAAGCACTTGCTTCAGACATACCTGCAGATAAATGTTTGGCCTCTGGATGGTGACAACTTCAGGGATTTGTTTCGTCTCAAACCACTGGCAAGCAATTTGCTTTATTGCTTTATTTTCCCCAATACGGAAGCCCAAGTAGATTTAAGTTGTCTGTCAGGTTGATAAAAGGCATATTCTCTATTAGTTGTAACTCAGTGTTCATACTACAGTTCTTCTAATGAGAAGAAACATGTTTCTAAAAGTGAAATACTACTTTAACCCTAAATCTTCCAAGGTTACATTGCTGGTAGTAGTTAGCATGTCAATTAACGAATAAGGATCGTTTTCAAACTCATTGGGCTTTTGTGTAACAAACCCAGTTCAGTGCAGCTTTTATGAAATCTTTTTAATTGTTCCAGCCCTTGATGGATGAGATTATTTTCTTTCTAAAACACCCAAGGACTGCCACCCAGATGAAAACCCATTTGTACATGACGTAGCGTATTTGACGTGCGCTTATTTACACCAGCTGATCAGGAATTAGCTGCTTGTATTTTGATGATTCGCAGCATGTGAAGGCGCCCTGTTCAGTTGGATCCTCCTCAATTCCCAGGAAATAACGGACTGACCCTCAGCTGATCAGTGGCTGCAAACACAACACTTTATGTATCCAAACACGACTCAAATCTCCTGAAAGTAAAGAACTGAGCATGTAAAGCACCGTGTAGACGTACCGTGTGTTTTTTTATTTTTATTTTCTGGTATGGCCAAGGAAAAGATGTCGACTTTATGCACTATTATTCTTTAGGAATCCAGCAGGTGTCCACTTGATTAATACGGTGGTGTTATGAATATTAATAGAGGTTTTGTTTGGGGTCTTGAGTGACCTGACTGCCCTCTGCTGCAGACCGCACTGGCTGTGTTGGTGCTATGTGCTGGCCACGCTATCAGAGGCATTTTCCATCCGACAGCAGCTGAGGAGATAAAAGTTAATTTTTAACACAACTGATTGGAGCCAGACGCCATCATGGAGGACAGCAATTTGTGTTTAGCAGCACAGCTGTTCACTCCATGCTCTCAATGTTGGATAGAAATGTTGGTTTCAATTATTTCTGCCTTGGAAAAGTATTCACACACCCTAAACCACGTGTGTCAAACTCGAGGCCCAGGGGGCCAAATCTGGCCCGCTGTAGCTTTTTATGTGGCCCTCTAGACTCCAAATTACATCAATAAGTCCCCCCAGTTTTTCAGAAATGCACAAAATTCACACAAAATCAATATATCCCCTTATTTTTTCTGATTTTTACTGCAGATTTTTCTCAAAAGTGGCCAAAAACATTGTGTTTAAGTGACTGCCGCCTAAGCCTTGCTGGATGTCAGGCTGTAGCCCGTGATTTATATGGCGAGTAATAAAAAGTCACATTTAACGTCATATATTAGCGCAAATATCGTAAAGATTTCTTACAAATATTTCTAAAGTAGCATCACAAAAGCTGTGGTTTTGATTGCAAAAAATACAGTTAGGATAAAATGTGGCACACAATGAATGTGTGCCACATTTTTCAGATTTTTATTTGTGAAAATTTTGAAAAGTATGTATTATTTTTGACCCATTTAAGTTTGTAGTTGTGAAATGCTGACCTTTTTTGCCTGAATTACTGTGCTAGTCACGTTACCCAGCTCTGTAACAACGTTTCGCATGAACACAGTCTGCAGTCAGTAAAACACATATTTATCCGTCTTTTCTTTGAAAGGGAAGAAGCACCAGGCGCTCAGCATGGCCGTCTATATCCGACCTCTCAGGCTTTTTGTTTGGATGATTATTAGCACAGCAGAGACAGACAGGCCAGCAGCTGTTTGGACTGTCAGGCTAAGTTTTATGGAGGATTAGAGGTTAAATCCTACAGCTGACAGCTCCTCTGCCTGGAGGCCACACACACAGGCCCCGTTATGGACCTGCCCAAAGAGAGCCAAAAGCAGAGGTGGGTGTGGAGCGCTTCCTGTTCCATTTTAATTGTATAATCAACCTTTCTGCCCCTGAGGATGTTTTTTTTTTTTTCTTTCTCAGTTTTTTTTTTCTGTGGATAAATTTGTCTGGATTTGTATATTAAATAAATCATAAACTATCAACCTGTTCACTGATAATTATCCCATTCTTTTCATCTTTTCCTATAGGGAAATCATTGCTCACCCTGAGTCTGGTTCTGTTGGAGGCATATTCGTTTTTCAAGGGAATGATTGACTTTGTACCAATAATGTTTACTGTTAATCTTTATTTGCAAGATATTTTTTAATATGAACTATGTTGTAGTTGTTGTAGAGATTACATATAAAGTAAGGCAAAGGGTTGTTTATGGAAGATCATAGTAAGTTTAAAGTTTGAAATAAACTGCAAGCCACAGATATTTAGAATAAATTGTAATACCCCAGTTTCTCCAGGAGGTGGCAGCGCTTTGTCGCAACTGTCTTGGTAGAAAAGGAAACTTAACAAAAGAACAATTAAATTTGCAGACGGCATACATTAGTCAGTTATTAATTGAACATTTTAATAACATTAATATTAATAGTCCAACTTGTTCACCATAAATTAAATGTGTATAAGATATGCAGACCTTTTCTTATTCATATTCACTACCTTGTTTCCGTTTTCAGCCCAGCATTTTTTTTTTAACTATTATGTAGTCTGATCTGTAAGATTGGATTTAATTTGCTTTTGTTGTTGTTGTTATTATTATTATTATTATTTTTTTTTTAGTAAAGTCCCTTATGATGACATTTGTTGGTGCTAAACCAACAAACTGAATTGAATTGTAATCCAACTAAGATGCCAGCAGATGTCGACAGCAGTACAGGAACCTGTGTTGGGCCTCAATAAGAGATTGTTCAGGCTGAGGATGAACAAAAAACTAATAGCTCACCTTAAGTCACACTTATTACCCACCTACAACTGCAAAGTGTCTCAGTACAAATATGTTCTTTCTTAAGATAGTTCAACATATTTCATGTGTCATTTGGCCAACCTTTTACGTCTTTTGGTCTGGCAGTTTTCATGCCTGGGTGTGGCTAGCGAAACGTAACTTAGATTACCAAAGAGATACGGTTAATCCCAACTGATATATGAATGTCCATAACCAGGACATTAAATTTTCACACAGTTTTACATTTGAGATTTTTTTGTTGTTGTTCTTTTTATTTACTCAAGTCAAGTCTGATAGTAAAATTTTGATTATCTGAAACATTTAGACATGATTAAAAAAGAAAACTGTAAGGAGAAAAATACTTTTTCAAAGAACCGATTGTGACTACAGTCATGCTTTAGCTATTCATCACAAAATTTAGCAAATACTTCCTTGTTCTCCTGACTGTTTTTACGTAAAAGAAACAAATTTTAACCAGAAAGATGTCGGCGTGTTGTTACAAGCGTGATACTGAACATGATCTCAGTGGTTCTTACTGGAAAGTATCACTTTTAATTCAAACATATTTGAGTTACAAAAAAAAAAAAAGCTACAAGAACATGTCGTCTCTTTCTGCATGATGTCAGCTGCTCAAATGCTTTTTGGAAGGGCTTTCATTATGGGACCCCGAACTTCTTCAGCATGCCGTCAGGAAACAAGAGAAGGTAGACATTCAGCACGCAGGAAGCTGCTCCACATCTATTCCTGTCGTGGCAGCAAGAAAACAGAAAGTCATAGTAAGCATGGTTCAGCTGAGCCACACGTTTCAGAACCATGATGACAAAGAGACACTTGTTGTAATTAACAACAGCACATCGAGGGAAGCATGCAGCTCTAAAGTGATGAGTTATATTTTATTAACAGTGCCTTGCAGATGCATTCATGTTGTCATGGTATGACTATGATCTTTATTATATTTGAATATAGAAAGTTATGTGAGAAAGTAGAAGAAGAGATAAGATGCATGGCTGTTAAAAGGAAGGAGCTGATGTGCAGCTGGGAATAAAGTTGCAACACTTCTGAGCTTTGCCACATATTCTCATTTGGATTTAAGGTTGGACTTTGACTAGGCCATTCTGACACATTGTGATACGCTGCTACTGCAGGATTAGGGTGATTTTTCTGCTGAGCTGTGAACAGGTTTTCTCCGAGGACTAGCATCTTGCATGTGGCTCCGTTCATCTTCCCTTCCCCTGTCAGCATGATGCTGCCGCCACCATATTTTGATGTTCAGGCGATGCAGAATGTTTAGTTCTTTTCTGACACACACATTAAAAAAATATTTTTCTCAGAGGAGCTTTTTCTTATGCTTGTAAAGTTCTCTGTTCCTCGTGTCAAAACTGGATTTGTTACAATGAAGGCGCCCTTCCACGAAGGTCAGAGTTTACGTGTGGACGACTATTGCATTTAAGGTGACGGGATGCCTCTTGCTGATTATGCTCAATAGTCGATGAAATGAGGGAGAGGGAGGCATGTAGGGGAGAAAGGACGATAACAGTAGTGAATTCTGTGTGTGTGTGATTGACAGAAACCGACTGCTGCAACAGCTGCGTATCAGAGCAGACACAGTGCAAAGGTTGCTGCTATTAATACACATAAACATAAGGAGACACTTTGCATGTACTTTACGACATTTGTTTAATGACTTCTTAGCTAAGCTAATATCACTGCATCGCATTATTTCTCCTTAATTCGTCATTGTCAGAAATTGTCATGTGTAGGAAAACACATCTGTGCTATGTGACACATTTAGGTCGCAGGGTATGCGTGGTGCGTGCGTGCGTGTGTGTGTGTGTATATATATGTCAGACAGAGAAGATGTTGTGATGGTTCATATTCAGCGGACAAGGGTCAGTGTCCTCTGAGCTGGACGGCTACAGTTACGATTGAAATAGAAAAGTATTCTGAGTCTATAAAAGCAGTATGCCCGGGATGATAACACAGAGGTACAAGATTAGCATTTTGTCCAGAAGCAAACTGGAGCAATAACCACAGAAAGAGCCAAACGTTCACAAGCACTCAGCTGCAGCTGAGGCCGACCAGGTTGAGTCAACGGGTGGGGGGTAAATTACATCTGAGTCAGCACTGCAGATTGCTGGAACGGAGATCCACCGGGGCCAGGTTTCACAGCGCGCAGACATTTGGACTCTGAGGAATGCTCAAAGCCAGTTGTCACTTCATTCATGTTGTGCAGCGGACACGGATGCAGGTTTACGGCCAACAACCAGAGACGCCCACTGTTTCCAGCAGCTTTGGATTAGCTGTCAAGGCAGCGAAGGATCTGATCTGGAGTTTTAAAACAGAAACTCGCTTTGAGAAACGGATCAAGGGGGGGGGAGTGGAGGAGGGTTCATTTCTGCATCTTTCTGGTCATGACTTGTTGTTTGCAGCAAAGGTAAATCAAAGTGAGTTATGTTTTACATATTGTACATAGTAACGGCATTAACGTTAAAATTTTACACACTATTGAATCTGATTGGGTTTGTTTATGCTAAGACTGCTGCCCTCAAATGCTGACTCTCCTGTTTTAGTTTGGGCCTGGATTCGGTTCTGGTGTTGCTTTCAGATGTTCCTCAACACGGTGCTGGTGGTCCTGACAGACCTGGCTGCCAGGTTGCTTGGTAACAAGCTGTTCAGGCAGCATTTCCACCTGCTGCTCTCAGCTGTCCTGGTGTTCGGCCCTGCGCTGAGCCTCTGGGTTTCCCATCACAGCATCTTTGCCAAGAGAAGCCACTTCCTCTATAGGTAGGATGGATCACTTCCTGTTTATGCTTCTCAGGGTTTTTATATATTGCTAATGATGTTCTCTTCAACGCCTTGTCAAACATATGAATTCCCATTGTACCCTTTTTCACATTTTGTCATGTTACAGTCACATGCTACTCTATGTATTTACTGTTTAATACTCTATTTACTCAGAATATGTGGTAGACCAACAAAAACTAGAAAATCCTTCAACTACAAATGCACTTGTGAGTCGTTTAGGATATGCCTATGCTTTGCACGTCGTCACCTTCCTAAAATAAGGGCCTAAGTTCTTTTTTGCCAAAAGTGATGAATTAGGCCATCAGTTTAGGGAGGTGACAATATGTAGGGACTATTCTTCTTTGCTGAGCAGATGAAACTCAGTCCAACTTCAAGTCTTGTTGCATAGGCCCAGACTTGGACTACGCTCAATATGAACATTTTAAAAATGCAAAGAGAATAAAGTCTGCCTATGTCTATTTTTCCAGATAACGTGCCAGTATAAGCTCAGTACTGGAGACTTAGATTTTAACACACAGACTGACTGACACAAGAGTAAATGAGGAAAAATTGACAAACTTCACATCATAGATACAGGTCTAAACATGTATGTAAAGGGTCACTTTGTGTTGCATATTATTTAATCAAGAATTTCCCCATGAAATGCTTATAAATGCTTATTAAAAATGCATATTCCAGGCTGAAGATAAAACCCTCCTACAGACACCGTCTGCTCCTCCTCTCTGTCCTCCAGGTTGTTCCTGCGCTCTGGTTGGGGCTGGACGTGTGTTTTCGTCGGGTCCTTCGTCTTCCTCCTCTCCTACTCCATCCGCCGCTCCGTCCTACACTCGCTCCGTCACCTCAGCAGGCTCGCAGTGGCAGGAGGGCTCTGGCTTTGCTTCTGTACACTGCTGGACCTCCTGGAGAACACCACAGGAAGCTGCTATGAACCTCTGTCCACTGGTCCAGAGGTCACCGGTGGGCAGCCTCTGCTGGTGCTCAAAGAAGGGGAGAGCAAGTCCGAGTGCCTGAAAGCTGGGATGGTGTGGCGAGGTTACGAGGTTTCAGAGGACGTCTTCCTTCTGTGTCTGTGCTGCCTGCTGCTGGCAGAGGAAACGTCGGTGTTTGGTCCGTATCTGAGGCTCGGGGGCGTCTCAGACGCCCCACTGAGGATCCTCTTTTTGCTCTGTGTTCTCCTTCTTGGACTGTGGATCTTCCTGCTGCTCTGTCTCTTAGCCTACTTCCCCCAGTTCCCCACTCAGCTGCTAGGAGGAGCGCTGGGCTGCCTCAGCTGGAGGGGACTGTATCAGGGCTGGTACCGCATGGGGCCCAGCTGGTACTGCCCAGGAAGGCCTGGTCAGGGACTGCTCAACATGAAGACCAGCAGCGCTGGCGCAGAAGACACACTAAACCATAATCACTACAATTAACCGATGAAAACAGATTCAACGCTTTGAGCTTAAACATTAAAAGTCTTTAAATCTTCCAACAAAAATTTGCCTGAAAAGTTTTGGCATTTTCTTGCACTCTATGTTTAAACCTGTCATTATTTTTGCATTAATGGTGCTTCAAACATTTTGCTTACAATTGTTGCACAATTTAAAGTGGATATATTATGCAAAACTCGCATTTTGCATGTTTTTGTGATTCTATTTAAGTCTCAACTGCTTCCAAAAGCAAAAAAAAGAAAAAAAAACACCAAGCCATTTTTTTTTTTGGCAATAAGTTAATATGATTCTGTTTAGTAACATTCAACAGGCACCAGGCTGTTACCTACCAACCCAAGAAGATCCACCATGTTTGGTCAGCTGGTTTTACTGTTGTACAATGGCTACAATACTCCGTCGTCAACTTACCAACCAGAAACCACTTTGCCATTTGTGCAGGACGCTCCATTTCTGCTTTTCAAGGATTAAGGTTTATATAATTTCTCTAAACATTGTTTGGGGGACGTGGCCAGCAGCAGCTTATTTGGATTTAAAGTGACAACAGACCCTAAGACATTTCCGAAAGCAACTCAAAATAGACTGATCAGACTAAAAGCTCAATATTAAAGAATTATTTTGTGCAAAATGCAATGAACATATCTGAACCTGTTCAAGTAACAAATTTATTACCAAAGTAAATAAGTATTAGAAAAGTAACATGTATGTTTGGATGTCAAACTGCTTGACAAATAGTCAAATATTTTTGCAGATAGTAATTTTACTTAAAAAAAAAAACATGTTGGTGACATGACTGTGTTTACGTAAGATTGTGTAGTTAGGACCCCATTTAAAAAATAACATTTATAAAAAAAAAAGTTAATCACTATGGTGTTTAATAGTTTATTGATAAAACATCTTCGGAAAGACAATATATACAAAATATTTTCCACTAAGCAGCAGAAAATAAAGGCTACCATCAGTTCAGCTGGTTCTTCACACAAACCTTACAGCAGCGCCGCATCTAAAACCTCTCAGAGATGCACACCGTTCACCCATTCCATTCCATCCGGATGCTGGAAACATTTTCCAATTCTTTTGGTAGCTCCATACAATCACCTTCATCCCACAATCCAGTTTAAATTCAGCAAACCAACAGAGAGAGAAATGCTAGAGTCCTTAAATAAAAACCCACACAAAACTGATTTCTTATCTGCATAATGATCCTAGAGACGATGTGAAACTGAAAGAAACGTTGAGTTTGGTGATCGCTGGAACCTGATGTTTGTTCCTTGTTGATATTAATAAGTGAAATACCGCCACACAACATTCAGCTTATAGCAGCGCAGCCTCTGAGTGCCAGTCGATTCCAGCTCTTCTAGTTCAGAGACCACCTGATCGTCACAGTGTCCATACTACTTTGCCAACTTTCCGTTTGTTACCAAAAGGCTGACAAATCCGTCTTCTTCCTCTGCAGTGTTTGCAGAGGAAGAAGAGTGACTGAACCTACGACCAGCCTGTCTTCGTAAGACACAGAGCTCTGGCCGGCGTGTTCTAAGATGTGTTTGCTGCGACACATTTTGGACGTATAAAAATGACTTAACAGAAATGAAGTATTGGCTGATGAAAGAAATATCAGGAGAAGGTTGGGATTGGGGAATCAACAGAGTCCAAAGGTTCCCATCGACAGTTCATCAAAGCGTCATAAAGCTCCTCACTGTGCTGCATAAAGTCCTTGTTCCACAGCTCCACGTCGCATTCAGGGATGGGCTCTGGAATAAATCCCACCAAGATCATCAGAAAAATAATTATTCATCCTGCTTCTCTTTCATAAAGTTCGGTATTGTTCATGAGATGAATCGCTTCCAGTAGAAATGATTATTGGAAAGCGATCAAGGATTTTTACCTTCTGTGGTGTCATCATCAGCATCTTCAGTTTGCTCCTGGCCCTGCTGGACACAGACCCAGGATTACAATAAAACTACTGTCACCGGACCATAAAACAACTAAAAGTTTAATCAGAATCCTAAAAGTACATCAATACTAATCTGAATATATCAAATTTTCAACCAGGAAAACAGATTGTTTATTCTGTTAGAATGACTGAGCAAATGCTATTGCTACCTACAGGTATTGTTGATAGTTAGCTCCAATGCATTTATACAACCATATTGTTGTAGGTTCATCAAATTACAGCCTATAACAGATTTAGATTTATCCATAAAATAGTTTACAGTAGAGATGTGCTGATCAGGTTTTTTCCTGCCGATACCTATACCGATCACCCATGAGGGCCGATACACCGATACCGATCACCGATACCGATCACATAATTATTATTTATTTATTTTTTATCATAAACACTACCGGTTACATTATGTGGAAAAAGGAACCATGAATTCACCTTAATTTAGACAAAAACTTGTTTTTAATAACTTTTTCCAAGGAGAAAACTAAACAAAACAGGCATTGTGCAAATTGTACTGCTATTGATAATACTCTTTAACAGACTGATAACATATGAAGGCTCTGAAGAGGCTAAATAATACAAAGAGCCAAAATAAAACCTCTCAACATTGCCAAAAACATTCAAGTATAAAACTTAACATTCAAAGGCAAAAACAGGTTCCATTACAATAAACAATCCAGAGTTACTGAATGAAAACTTCCTGTTAGCATGGCGGCTAGCTGATTACTGCTAGTTCTGAGTGGCTGTTTCTGACTGAGCGGAGTAATTATGCAGAACAGGGAGGAGATCGATTATTTTTTTAGAGATTATTTGTCTCATGTTAAGACAACTAAAGTTTTAATACGCATGTAAAATTTATTTTTTTAGGTTAGATGCTGCAGCTTTAAACAGGTTCGGTGTGAGAGTCACTACCAGGTAGAGCAGAAGCGAAGCTCCGTCTGTCAAATATTACTACCTGTAGCGTAGCAGCGGTTCAACAGCGAGAGCAGAACCAGCGTCTTACATCGCAGCTCGAAGACTTAAATAATTTTGCGGGTTATTTGTTTAGCTTTCTGACCGTCATGCTAATCCGGGTGAGTGTTTGTAGCTGTGCTTTACCTGCTATCTGATCCTCCATATGTCTTTTTTACTGCAGTGAGCCTCGATGTAGCCAACCTCCGTCAAGTATGGCACTGTTTTTATGTCGTATTAGCTTCGTTGTGTTGATGCATTTTGACGTGCTTCAATTTTCCGCCACAACACGCAAACTTCCCCTTTCACTCAGTGCGTTATAGTTACACATCGCTTAGGATTTGTTGCTGCACGTTTGCGCAGTGTGAAGGAAAGAGGAGACCAGCTGCACAGGCAGGCTGGAAATGAGATGCAGGTGATCGGTATCAGCAACAAGAGCCAATGATCACCGATCATGCACTTTTTCATGAAAATCGGCCCGATTATGATCGGTGAACGATCGATCGGCACACCTCTAGTTTACAGTCAACTAACTTGCACCAGTTGATCAGTTTGTATTTATTTTACCTGTACAGCTCCCGTCATGTCGGTGGACATGGGTGGCATCCCCACGGGAGGCGGGGGCATCATGTGACCTGATGGGGGGTAACCGTAAGCCCCGTAGTTATAGTTGTAGCCGCTGTTGTAGCTGCTATTGTATCCGCTGTTGTATCCGCTGTTGTAGCCGTAGCCACTGCTGTTGTAGCCACTGTACTGGTCGTAGCCCCCCCACTGAGGATAGTAACCCCCCTGACTTCCTGCTGCGTGGCTGCCGTAGTAACCGGTCTGTGTCGGGTTGTAGCTACTGTAGCTCTGAGTCTGGCCTCCTGGGTAGGTCGTCTTTTGGCTGAAAAACAACAACAAAAAAGGAGATTTGAAATATTGTCAATCTAAAACTGTCTGAACTGAATTATTCCGTAAAACTTAAAAATGCAGAAAGCCTTGACCTTAAACTTCTATAATTAATAAAGCTTAAGTTTTACATTTGAAAGGCTCCAGGTCAGTTCACCCCTTTGAAGCACTTATTTCAAGCCAACAAATGTGTTTATAAACTATTTTCTGGTTAAACAATTATTTAATTCAAGGTGAAATATTAAACCCTAAAATTACGTTTTTCTAAAATCCGTTTATAATTGTCACCCCAGAGTTTTAACTACTTGGATAACTTTAAAATACATCTACAAAGATACAATTAAATGTTTCAATCAGATTTTTTTTGTTTTTTTAAAGTCTGAGATAAATTTCTAAAAATCAATGTTGATATTTTCTGTTTTTAAAGGATCCTTTTCTTTCCTCAACTCTTCATCTTGTAAGATGCGTCGTACCTTTTCGCCACAGCGATGCTGAGCCTCAGGGTTTTCCCCCCCAGCACGGTTCCCTGGCACTCCTCTATCGCCGCCTTCTGTTCGCTCTCGTCACCGAACTTGACGAAGCCGTAGCCTCTGAAAAACCAGACCAAAGTTACGCCTCCTCTGCCCACCGGTTCGTGCCACATACTTGCCATGTATTAGCCACTTATGAGAAACAGAATATAATGGGTATTATTATGGTAGAACTGAAACTTGCTGTTTTACTTTTAACATGAGGTAGCATCACTTGAATTGTGAGTTGCTCTTGCTTAGCCTATATGGGGAAAACAATAGTTTTAGCATAAGACGGCAAGGAAACATTTCTTCAGCCTTTTTCGAAAACAGATGAAGATGCACTGGTGGTCAACGTCCAAAGCACTGCTATCTGAGTAACCAAGTTTAATAATAAAGCACAAAAAGAATTTTAATTAAGAAATTAAAATCGCACAGAGTGGTCAACGTACTTTGAATAGCCGTACTGGTCGGTGACTACTTTGGCTCCTTTGCAGGAAGGGTACTTCTTAAAGACCTGATGCAGCTGAAAGTCGTCCACTTCAGAGGCCAAGTCTCCCACAAACACTGAGAACTCCGGCCTGAAAGAGCAAAAAAATTAATAAATAAAAATGATTAAAATGTCTATTTGTGCACACATAAAGAACTCAGTGATTTATTCGAAACAATACTGATAAGCAGCAAAATGTAGCTTCGTGTTTGACAAATAAGCTGAGCTCAGGTGTTATATGTTTATGAGCAAACTACGAGAAATGTTCTTAGTTTTAGAATAATAGCTAAATTAATACAGTGGATGGTCTGATTTACCTAAGGGAAAAAAATAATTGAGGTTCAACATTTGTATCTTATTCAATTAAAACATTCTATTGTTTATTTGGCTTTTAACAGGCATAGTTAAAGACACACCTAGAAAGCAAGCAGGAAACTAAGTAGCTGAATTTAAGCTGGATCATCCCCGACAGTTGAAAAGACAACTGTCATTTCCTGATCTTTTTCCGATCATTAAACGCACCACAACTAACACAGACTGAAATAGATGTTGTAATCTATGTTTATGATGTCATTAGCGCTACGTTGCTTGTGTCCAGCCAACTTGCGCGATGTGTCCAAGCACTAAGTTTGGACATTGGAGCTATTTTGGGAATGAGACTAATGATAAAACCCTGGGAGAAGCTACTGTAACAACTGTCTTACATCTGAAGAAATGTAGGATTATTATACAGACAGAAGGGGTGAAAGCGACCTCTAAAGGAAAGTAAAGGTACGATACACAAATCAGATCTTACCCTGCTTCTGGACGTTTTCCGTATGTGGCATAATTTAGCTTAAACTTCCTGGGCTGCAAGTGGGGGGGAAAAAGAACGCAGACATTAAGGCAACCTCAAACACCAAAGACGTGTAGTATAGCACTGATATTGCTGGAAACAAAAAGTGGCGTTATTATTGTTATTTAGGTTTACATACCTCCACCACCCAGACCAGCCTTTAGCCCCCTCCTCAGTTAGTTCCTACCAGAGACTCTACCAGGGCAGCCCATAGCTTGGCCGGCCCACTGGGCCAACAGTACTTCAAACCAAGCAGTGCCAAGCAGCTCATAGCTCATAATGTCACACACCACATGAAACCGGCATCTTCAGGATGGGAACATTTGTTGCTTTACATCAACAGGCCTTATTGTCCAGCATTTGTCACACAAAGTCACATAAAACCATTAAAATGACACAAGTACTAGTGGGTTAAACTGATCACAAATACTCAAATGTTCTACTGCTACACACAGGTGGGTATTCATAAAACAAAGTACATCCGAGGCGGGCAGAGCTCTGCTATCCACAATAAAAGAGTTAAGCACTGAAAAGGCCCAAATCTACCGCTGAGAAAAGGAAGATGGCAAGAAACTGTCAATATATTAATATCAATAGAGAAACATTTATTTCTGATATGAGAGCTACTGAAAAAAAAAAGTGAATATTTTGCTGCTAAATCAAACAGCTTACCGGGTTTGATCCTGGAACCAGTTTTCCGTTGAGTCTTTGTACGCAGCGGTCGACGCTCGCTTCATCTGCCAGCTCCACAAAACAGTAACCCGCTGAGCCACTGCGGAAAGACAAAGAGGGGAACAAACTGAAAAAGTTAAGCAAAAGGAAGGCAAGTGGATAAAAGAAAAGAAGGTGCAAATGTTTAACAGAGAATAAGTTGAGAACAAGTAACTTAACATTCAACAACAAAAAAGTCAGAAAATTTACATTTAAAGGCTTTAACAACAGAATCATGTCTGATCAGTAGTGTTCTGCATTTCCTACCCTGTTATCCTGTGAGTGATGATCTTGACTCCCAGCGGTGACTCTCCCATACCACTAAAGGCCTGCTTGACAAAGTTCTCATCCATATATGGGTCCAACTAGAAATAAATAAAAGAGGTAACTATGTCACCGTCAAATAAAAATATATGACTCATGTAGAAAAGGGTATGGATGTGTAGGAGATTTCCTATGCACCCTGAACGCAACACAGGTGTGCAGCTCGGTAACCCCACAGATAGAAAAAAAGGCAGCAAAGAAGCAGCTGAATGACTGTGTGCGTTCATAAACCTGTAAGTTTTGTTATCATTCATGCTATTATGTTTCGGTTAGAGAGGTAATGTGCCGATTTATTTAGCTGTATAGTGTATTTACAGCTTTGCTTTATTTTATGTTTCCGTTGTAACTGTGGTTCTAATTGGCTTGTATTATTCTGTTTGTTTACAGAACCACACACACACGCACTTGTATACCTGTATACCTGCTTCATGTACATTCTGTCGGAAAGGATATAAAGAGTACAAATTGAACGGGACTCTTCCTGATTCATTCCACATCCACATCTGTTCCGCATCCACATATGCTAATAGGTGTTCTGATCGGACACTCTGAGGCGATCATTGCCAGCTTAAATCCAGAGGCCTTCTCAACAACTCAGAATAAAGTTGTGTGGCATTTAGAAACAATCTTTACCAAATATTACTAAATTAAACTTTGCGGCTTTTACAGGATTTATTATTGTACATGTAAACAATCTCTAATCACTTTTTTAAAAATCTTGATATGAATGAGCATGAATCAAGCATGAATGCAGAAAACGTTTAACAAAGTTTTGCAAAACTTCAAATCCCTAGTATAGATAATGCATTGGTATGTTTTTAGCCAAATAAGAAAAAATAAATGAATGAAGCAAAGTTAATAAAGTAAGTCATTACTGTCACCAAGACACTAAACAGTAAGTAGTTCCTGCCCCTAGTTTGTGCAAAAACAGAAAAGCATCAGTGAACAAAGTATTCATAGTACTAAATATACATACTGCACTCATGTAATTTTGTTAATTTTATCGTAAAGACTGTTCTTTTCTTTCTAAACAAGACATTTAAATTTACTGCAACTACTTTTGACTTGAATATTTCCGCTTGGATAAAAGACGATACTTCACTCGACTAATAAACTATTTTCGGCCCTCCAGAGTTATGAGATCTTTAACGCTTTAGGCTGCAGTTCTACATGTCAGACTTGTTAACTGTTAGCTTATATTTAGCTAACGTTTCCTGCGGCATGACAAAGCGCTTATCCACAAGTTAAATATATTCGCACTTTTATTAAACTTTTAATGGTAACCTAAATTAACTTTTAGATAATTTAGGTTACCATTTAGTTCTAGAGAGGAGTTTCGAGCCATACATACAAAGCACTTCGGCGGAGGCATATCTGTCTTCATGGTTCGTCAAAGCTAACCAAGCTAGCTATATGCGCGGCTAAACTAACGTTGGGAAATAAAAGCAAAGATTGGGACTTACATCACCCATCCACAGGCTGTTTTGCCTGTTAAACATCATTGAAAGTAGTATCGACGTGACACTATAGAAGAAACTGTTGAGCAAAAACTGACAAAGTCCTCACTGCAGAAATTTGCAACCCACACGTCGACTGACTTCCGTCTTAGCAAGCGTAGAAGAGCGAAGGTTGCGCGGTGCTTCCGGTAGGAAGCTGTAGAACTAAATTTCAAAATAAAATGAAACTCACAAACTTTCATAGTAAATTACTCTAAATAGCTCAGATACTAATATGAAAAGGGCGAGTAAACGTGTTTCAAAAATATAAATAATGAAGCCGTTTCTTTTTATATATAAATATATGTTACTTGCATTTGTTTATTTGGATCCTCATTAGCCATTGCCGTAACAATGGCTACTTTATCCTTGGATCCACGTCATAAAAATATATATATATTTGTTACAAAATCAGATACGCACAATTATGAACCATATCGTAGAAAAAAGTCAAGATTTGCGTTGCTGTCTGAGCTAACCACTCAGTCTGTAATCTATTTGACAAGGAAGAGTTAAATATTATTTTGTAGATTACTGTCACAGGAAAATGTTATCGTTATTGAAATATTTATGGAACGTTAACAGAGAATGTTTGATCAAATATTAAAATATTCAATTTCATAATTTTGTGGACAAATTAATTCATTAATTTTTAACGTTTATTTTATTTATTTATGGAAAATAATATAATTTAAATAAAAGGAATAAATTACAGCTTATTATTGTGATACTTTTAACTCAGAAGGTTATCTAGATTAGAGAAGAAACAGGGGTATTAGGTCGGTTTACTTTAGAAGACTAACTGAATTTGATTAATCATTGAACATAACCACAATTTTAAGTATATATTCGTAATTTGCAAATAAGAAGGTCCCACCGAGATTTGAACTCGGATCGCTGGATTCAGAGTCCAGAGTGCTAACCATTACACCATGGAACCACATGCTGTCATTTACGTGAGCTTCATGCTAGAGTGAAAGATGCGTTCAAGTACTTCAGAAGTTGTGGAAACGTGACCTAGTTTCACGTTGATTCATTAAATCAAACGTTTCCGCGTCGAAAAGCGGCGACCGTACTGAGGATAAGACTACTAACGAGTAAAATTCATGTGGAGGCCAGTAAAAAAAAGTCAGAAATTATACTTTGCTTTTTCTTTTCCACAAAGAGGCACAATTTAAAAAGAAAGTAGTAAAATACAATGCAAACCAGGTGGATAACATAAAACTCTCAGCTGAAAAAATGCAGGTTATGTGCGTAAAAGCTATGGGGTTCCCCATTTGTTTTTTGTTGTTGCTTTATTACAAACAAATAAAAAAAAAACAATAAAACAAACAAAAAGCATCACCTTCTGTGTGGTAACATATTAATGGCCTTTAATGTAACACCGACTGACGCGGTAACCATGGTAGCTGCCATTCTCGGGATAACAATGACATCAATACAGGACGAAATATTCAACAGCGTTCTCTCAGGAGACGTAGAAGACTTACAGCAGGTTCTGGAAAGTTACGATGCTACCGAAGAGACAGAGGAGATCAATTTGTTTGGAAAAGTGGACGAGATGGGAAGAAATGCCCTTTTAGTCGCTTCCATGCTCGGAAAGAGCAGCGTTGTCCGTGAACTGGTGAAACAAGGCGCCAAGTTGGACGAGCAAACCGTTAGAGGTGAGAGCGAATGAACGAGATCACACAGTGGGGTCTGTTATTTCATTTTAAACCAACAATATTCAGTTTAGTGCAAAGCACACAACCATTTACCGACTAACACAGGTACAAGTTTGAATTCTTTGGCAGGATTGACCTTTATAGATTTAATATTTACCTGTTTATTGTACGGATAAGCCATCACCTTGATACACTGCCGAGTTATTTTTTAGGGTATACATCGCTGCATCTTGCTGCTTGTTGGGGCCATCTGGACACAGTGAAGACTCTGCTTGAGCTAGGAGCTGACTTAAAGGCCAAGACCTTCAGAGAGGAGTCACCTCTGGACCTGGCCAAGAGATACTCCCAGACAGACTGCATTGACCATCTCACACTGGCTGGTGTGTGATGTCCACCTCAGCAATGCGGATCATATTGAGTGGAAATGACTCTTAATTATGTTTATCCCCATCCAGAAAAGGAACTGGAAGCTCTTATCGCTGCTGCAAACGAACCTCCCGCAGGTATTGTATTTATGTCAGTATTATAATATTTATGCCCAGATCGCGCTTCAGGTTTATAACTTATTAATGTAGTCGAATTAATTATTTTTAATATGTTAATCTCTTCTGTAATGTTTCCTGTTTTTTTTTTGTTTTTTTTTTTACAGGCACAAAGGAGACTGATTCAGGTCACCACACTGCCAGATCAAAGCATCGGAAAAGCACAGCTAGACACTAAGTTTAGCTCCTAATTTTAAGAACATTAATTATAAACACAGTAAAATATTGGCATCCATCTATCCATTGTCTATACCCGCTTGTCCCTGCATAGTCACGGTGGGAGCTCCGAGCTCCAGTGGTCATTGGGTAAGAGAGGGGTGTACACCCTGGACAGGCTGTCAGTCCATCACAGAGCAATACAGAACAAACAGCACAGAGACATTTTAGAGAGACCAACTAATTTAACGGTCATGTTTGTGGACTGTGGGAGAAAGCTTGAGTACCATGAGAGTACACACGCATGCACAGGGAAAATATACAAGCAAGGTTTTTACTAAAATATTTGTTTTGAACACATTTAAAAAAAATTTATTACATTTAGAGTGCCTTTCCTAATTATCCATCCACATTCAAGTTCGTCCCATTTTGCCCACAAACTTTATTGTTGTACTTAAGAATACATATGGTTTACTTAAAAAAAAAAAAAATCTGGAAAGTGTAGCAAATCTCTACAAATAGCAAACATCTCTTGAGCTGATTCATGTGTAAACATGACTTTAAGTCTTGATAAGAGACATTTAACAAAAAAAAAAAGAATCAGAGGAGACACAGCTCATCCTTTCATGCACACAGTTTATTGGAAATTCACAGAAGCCAAATGAATTACTCATGGAAACTGTACATACCGTTTACCAAATAAGAAAAAAAAAAAAAAAAGGAAAATCAGACCAAAAACCAGGCTATAGTCTTTTTAAAACCATAGGACAGCCATTCACACTTTTACTTTTTTTATTTTAAGTTCAGGAACACATTAAAAGCCTGCATGATTTTTATATCTAGCTTTCATGCTGCTTAAAGGCAAAATTGTCAGTTCAAGCAGATTTGCAGGTTGTTTTTTTATATGTAATTTCTGTGGTTAATGTAAAAATTTACCATGTTATTGGAGGGAATAGAAGACACTGTTGACAGAGATAAATTTAATTTACTTCAGCAGTAACTAAAGGTTTTTCTACGTTAGCTGATCAAAAAAAAAACCTTCATGTACTCCGTATCGCTTCTCATTTGGCTTTTGCATTCTTTCAATGTGTAAATCACCCGACTTTAAAGAGACAACTGAAACACTGGCAGAGAGGTAGACACAAAGATATGAGATTCCTATAAACCCAGTAGCCATGCAAAGAAAAACTGAAAATGAGCACCGCTACTAAATCCCCCAAATCACATTAAAAACGACAGAAGTAGTGAACACCAGAAAATGTCTCTCCAAGGCCTTCCAGATATCCAAAGACAACATGATGCAACTCCCAGAGTCTGGTTGGCATGGCTACGTGGAAAAAGACACAGAGGTACACATGGTGCTCCTTTGAGAAATCCACGCTCACGGTTACAGACGGTCCACATGTTGTTGTACGTTTGCGCTCAAAGGTTGTTTCAGCTCTATGTTGTACTCTGCAACATTGCAACCTAGTAACAAAATCCCCGTCTTGAAATTGTGGCGGGTCGATTGGAGGCTTCAACGTGTGCAGCCTTAAGGAAAGCTGAGCAGCAGTCTACAGAAGTTAGGTCTTCTATACATGGATCTGTTTTGTTTTTTTCTACATTTATAAATGTATGGATTTTAAAAAGACCTTTTTCATATCTAAAGTAGTACTCCCAAGCACGTCACAACACATTGATGTGAAAAAGTGTTTCTTAAAGTACACATGCACGAGAGTCTTAACGGGATGTATCCAAAGTCACACCCCAAAACGGTGTCCATGTCATTTTCACAGCAACCGATGGCGGCGAGCATTGCTGTCTGTGTTACTAACGTAGCTTACAGCGACAATGTGGTTTTGTCCAAGCAAAGGCACTGGAAACATAAAACTGAAACTCAAGTGCAACAGCTCTGACTTCGCCATGTTTTTATGCAATAAACCCATTCCAGATCATTCCTCACCTCTATGGACAAGTTGTCAAGTCTCGTCAACCAGCGGCAGACGAAACTGTTTCAATATTTAACTTCTGACCTAAACGGAGTTTAGTCTATGTATCGTTAACACAAATGCTATCAAAACAAAGAAAGCATGAAAAGATCCTTCAACAAATGTATCTTCTTCAGACACTCGCATGAGTTCTCTGCTGGTATTTTTCGACTGAACACAAGAAGTCAAAAGTGACTCGGGTACAACCGACACAGTGCAGAAAGACAAACAATAGTCAAAGGAAATGGGGATTCGTCAAGACCAAAAATCCAAACCATACATGCATACTTCAGAGTTTTGAAGCCACTTGTAGGCAGAAATGAGGAAGTACTAATTTCTCTTTCCAACTAAAATTTGTTTTCTCTTACTGAAAAATCTTTCTGACTTTGACATCAAGTCTATTGCGTGGTTTCCAAGGTTTCTAAATCGAGAACCATCAAAACAAACGTTTTGGAGTGGAGAAATGCTGAGGCTAGGTAAAGGACTACTTCACTTTTTTTGCTTAATTAATTTTTAATAGGTAAGTAAAAAGTACCAATTTCAAGCATTTATTATTGCACAAATTCTGATTATTAAAAGTGTTCAGTTATTAACTTCAACACTGAATCCCTTCCTGTGTGCCCACTGCCACTCCAACAACTTTTGTTAGTTATTTTGTGCTTTAATAAAAGTTTTTAAACCAATTTGCTCAATTATCTGATAAACATTGAAGCCTCAACACAAATCATGTTTGGCCATGATTTGAGTTCTCTATAGATAATCAACTTCTTTTCAATTAATCCATCTTGATATAATCTTAATAAAAGATAAAGGATTTAAATAAAAAAAATAAAAGGATTTTTTTAACGTAATAACCCATAGATTTACTCAAAATCCATAGTTTCATTAGTTGCAGAGATGGTCTAAAGTCTGATGCTCTCTGAAACATTCCTTTCTAAATTAGTGTTATGCTCTTTTCAAATATGAAAAAGAAAAAAGACATCTACGATGGTGGAAGCAGATGCCGAGCTCCAGAGTTTCTCCTGCAATGTTCAGCTGTATGCTCTAGAGATTTTCACATTAAAGTCCCCCTGTTCTCCTGTAAAGGTGAAAGGAGGAGACATGGAAGGGTCCACTGTTTTCCCCACAGTTCCTTGTGAGCATGCGGTTTCACATGAGATGGATGAATGATGCATGTAGCCGTGGAGGAGTGTGAATCCAGAACCATTGTGGTAGCCATGCTGGTCACAATCCTGTTCAGTGGGCCAGGTTGGTGTAGATGGCAAATCCCCACCCAGCTTTCAAGAAAATAAAAAATAAAAAAACATGATCATGAACGTTTGATGTTTAATCGTCTCTTCTTCATGTTAGCCTCAGCACAACATGCCAGAGCTGCCAATGGATGTGTGGTTGTCTTTCACTTCTTTGAAGGGTCCCAGTTTGGAAGTTTGGTCAGTATGTCCTTATGATCCACTTCAACACTGGCCACCAGACCTCCTTTGTTCAAAGGAGTTCCACTGAAGTCGATGTTCTCCCCCTTCAGAGTGGTCATGTGGCCTCCTGTAAAGGAGATTAATGGCTATTAGACAGATAAGTGTAAAGTTGAAATGAATTTCACCCATATCAGAATTATGAGGAAAAGACAAGCGAGTTACATCAGGTCATGCATTTCTGTTCTCTTTGTCAGTGTTCAAAAATATAACAAACTGGTTCATTTGTAAATTAATTGTGCGTTAGAATAAATAGGGTTCATATTTCAAACACAGGATATTTGACATTGGGTCAGGGAAATGTATTGCACGACTTATGAGATACAAAGAAGCTAGCTAGCTAGTAAGGGTATATAAGTAGCTAGTTAGCAGTAGCCTTAACCATTTCAGAATGCAATGAAGATGTCTGAGTGTGACTCAAACAAGCCTCACAAGGAAATAAAACAAAACAAAGGATATAAGAGATTAAACAAGTCTGTCAAGACAACATTTAAAACTAAGATTAACATATTAAAGGCCAACTTGCATTTAAAAAAAAAAGACATTTTAAGGCCTTAATTGTAGATACATGAATTCAAGACTTGCTAAGGCTGCAGGTACATCCTGGATACATTCCCTGCTGGGAAGAAATTTGAAACTAGAGCTTTCAGAGGGTTTAAGCAGCTCATCCCTCTCAGCTGAAGTCACTGGTAATAATATAAAGAAAGTATAAAAGTTTGTGGAAAAAAAAGAAATAAAAAAAGTGCTATGTTTTTACCAAGTGCGTTCAGTAGTGCGGCACCAGCACAGATGTCCCATTTCTTAATGTATGTGATATGGATGTAAACATCTGCTTCATGTATAGGCTTTGTTTGACCTGAATGCATCTTCAACAGCGATAGCACCTTGTATCCTGTAAGACAAAAAAAAAATAAAAATACAACACTGTGGCTGAAATGCCTGGTAGCCGTTAGCCTGTCTAAATAACTTTCTTAACAAAAACTACTGCTGTTTGCTTAAGGGTTATAAAGAAAAATGACAATTCAAAAACCCAACTTTAATCCAATTATTTGACAAAGGCAGAAACTGTTTATATTGTGAGGAAAGACAAATGCTGCTGAATCAACTCACTGCAGCACTAAGTCATATGTCACTGAGTGGGTGACAGAAGTACAGTGGCTCTCAAAAGTCTACACGACCTGTTTAAAAAATTTGTTTTTCAAATTTAAAACTCAGAAAATGTTTTTTTTTTTTTTTGAGTTTTTACTGGGCGCATTGGCGACACCTGGAGGATATGCTGCGAAACTGCTGATTTTGTGATGCGAAACTGCTGATTTTGTGAAAACAATTGTGCACCAGAGACATGATGAATAAGTCATATATCTATGTTTGCAGTTACATGAGCGCTTTTTAACGCATGCCTAAGTGATTCATTAGTAGCCATAGCAATAAAGACCACATAAAATTGTGAAAAGAGTGTGAATTTGGAGACTGAAAAACAGCAGCTTCACCATTTCGCAGGCGCACTTCTGAATTTGTTTGCATTGTGCAATCTAGGTAGACGGTGGACATTAAATAATGTCTGACTTTGCACAAGACATACGAGTAGTCAACGGCGCCTCTTACTTGCGCCATATTAGCTTCCTCTTCTTCCCACAAAAACACAAAAGTTTTGCAAGGCTCATTTACATATTTTTGCATATTTAAACAAAAGCGTTTCTGGTGATTCCACCTGTGCACTCAATAGCACATTTACTGGAATCTCCAAAGAAGATTCCAGTAAATGTGCTGGAAAGTATGCATGTATCCAAGTATGCTTGGATACATGCATACTTTTTTTTTCTAGTTCAGCTAATGCCAGCCTTTAGTAGACAATCAACACAAGTCTTTGTGCAATTGGCTCCTGGTCATCACCGCTGCAGGTAATATCTTTCATGTTCCTTAAATGCTAAAAAGGACCAAGAATTCTCTGCTCACCTGCGCCACCTGCTGGGATTATTGTTGTGTTGTTTCCAAAAGCAGAATGGATAAAGTTTTTTACTTCTCCAGAATGTGACCGTGACACAATCACTTTTGGCGAGTTGAGGTTGTAGGATGACCTCTGCTTCATGTTTGTTCCCTGACCTACCATCGCCCAGGCTGAGGAAGCCATAATAGAGACAGAAGCAGGGCAGAGAAAGAGAACAAGTTCATATACTTGCATTTTTTTTTCTAGCATAAAGACACTTTACATTACAATAAGGCTTTTTTAAAATAAGAAAATATATCCAAAGGGTGTACTAGTCAAAGATACGGATAAAACATCTCTTCACAGATGCCCCAACTTACCAGTAAACCCTGTAAATGGCTGGTGTATGACACCAATGACTGGTTTACCCTCTAGAGCAACACACACCATAGTGGTCACATAGTCTACCATGTTCTCTGTGGAAAGATAAAGTCACAGGGTAAGAGTGAAAACAGGCATTTGTGTCCAGTGTGAGTATCTGTTGATGTAGGACTTGCTGCAACATGAGCATTAAAGCTGCAACACTGCACTGATATTGCAATGATATTATATTTGAGACATACTGTGCAGCTCTAATTACAAATAATTATTCTGACTCCAAGTCAATATACCAGTTCTCAAAATGAATTAACAGAAACAATATAAAGAAAGGCCTGGTGCACTTTTGTGGTGCAGCAACATCAAATGTTTCATCTTTGACAAACTGGTTTTTTGAAGTTGAACTGCCATCCCTCTCCCCAATACAAATATTCAAAACATTTATATTAAATAACTGGCTATATTCCTTTCTATGCATAATTTTCCTAAGATCTCCCATAAAAGTGCTAAAAAACACAAATATAAAACAATAGGCAGCATTTTCAGAATATAAATTATTTTTTCTAAAACAATTAGAGTGATAGTACTGGTTGTTCTCAGAGGCTGAAAAGCAAACTCTAGAACCAGTTCTACACAAACATTTTGTTCAACGTGATTGGAAAAACTAAAAGGAGTATATGGGGTCGTGGGACGACTCCACTGTTTTCCAAATGTAAGGAAAACAAGGTAATATGAGGTAATAACGTTGGATCTTACTGAAATCACAGAAATGATGATGCCGACCCACCTGTGTATTCTTGAGTAGCATCCAAAGGATCAATCCACACAGTGATGCTATCAGGAGAAACCTCCCTGCCTTTCTCCAGCTTCAGTATGTCATCAGGTATGGTCCTGCTCCAGGATACCGAATCTGACTTGCTGTCACTTTCCTCGCTGAATACCTAAATACAAAAACATTCTGGCATAATCACTTGGATATGGATATTTTCATTTCAACCATACACAAAATCAAAGCATAGTTTATGATAATGCACTGGCTTTGCTCACAGTGATTTCAGGAAATGTGTTCTTTATTAGGTTATACATCTTCCGGTGCGACTGTAGGTCCCCCATAGTCAGAAGCTCTTTAGCTCCTTCCTTTGTTTCTCCCTTTGATTTCTCGTTGAGTGTGTCTTCTTCACGTACTCTTTTCACCTAGAAAGGAAGGAGTCACATGTTACAGCAGATACAGCATAAAGAGAGAAATCAAAACGGAGTTAGACGTCTAGATGTTGGGTTTAGAAAAAAAAAAAAAGTGAGGCCAGTGGCAACAGTGGGAGGAAGCCAGAGTACCTAGACAGAATCCACAAATACTAAGAGCGTGTATTTGCATATAATTAATATCAAGTTTAAACAGTTATTACAGTCCAGCTCCACTTTTATATAAAATGTTTTGACACATTATACGAAGAAAAGCTTTGTTTTACCTCTTTCCCACCCAGTTGTGCAGCCTCCACAGAGACAGCCAGCAGGTCTCTCAGGTCCACCTTTTTCCTCTGCCTGCAGACACAAGATGACAGAAGAAAGGTTAGCGTCCAAATTTTTTAAAAATCCTGTTTTAAAGGAAGATAATTGAAAATGTAATGTTTTGAAGCAGCAAAGCCAAACTGAAACTATTTAAAAGTACACATTTACACCTGCCAGGTGCAGAGTCGCTGTCAAGTAAGGTGTGACACACTGTCCTGTCTACTGAAGTCTCTTCCACATTTGTAGCAAATGTCTGACAAGCAGGACTGCATTCAGACAGACTAAAGTGATTTTTGGAATGTTAATCAACCCGGCTCCACCACTATTTAAATGAATCCTCTGATGATTCGTTGTCATATGAAAAACTGAAAAGCCTGCATCTCCTATGTTTTATTTGTTTGTTTGTTTTAACATAATTTCAAGCATTCAGGCAGGTGTGATTAAGCTAAAAAAAAAAAAAACACCAGTTTTGATCTGTCGAAATCAAACATTGGGTAATACCTCAAAGAAAGAGAAAAGAAATGGAGAAGTAGGAAGAAGAAAAATTTAAAAACAATCAGGAAGGCTTAAGTAGACAGGACCTTCCCACTTTAGATTAAAATTATACATAATAACATCCGATGGACTTAAGTTAAGCATTGCGTCACATAATGTTACTTTACTATACACGAAGAAAAAAAAAATCCAACCTGAAATAGGACAGGTGGTTGGAGAAGACCCCGGCATACAGGTGGTAGATGACACCGACTCCCAGCAGGCAAAACACCGCCACACCGAGCGGTGACAGCCGGATACCCATCGGAGCCATTGTCATTGGAAGTCACTCCGACGGTTTTCAACTAAATAAACGTAGGAACCAAAGAGAACAGATGTTCTCTGAGTTTATCAGTGAATATAGCTGACGTGGCTAACTAGTACAAACACTGAGACGTCCCGAAGAGCTTCAGCTTCACAGCCGGTGTGGCTTGGAGGCAAATATCTCCGGATACACACAAAGAAATGTCCCAAACACGATAATGTGAATTCTTATAAAGAAACCCCAGAGCTCTACCACCAACACAGGGTAATGTCTACGAGCCGACTAGCCGTTCAGCATCGTCTGACCCTGGAAATGCACCGAATAACACAACGTCTCCGTTGGAAACGACATTCCGTTTCTTGGACGCCTCTAATGCACTTAAACGTCGCCGTCAACTAGCAGAAACAAGCCACGACTTCACTGCTCTCGAAGCGGAAAAAGAACAATCACATCTCTGTTCAATCATTTTTTTTTTTCCTGAGCTACAGTCAAACACCCCGACACTTCCTGTTCCGGGTTGTTGTCGTCATAGAAACCGGAAATGTCTCCGTGCTGTACGTGAGAAAAACTACAGAAAACTACGAAACTACGCAACCGAATCAAATGACACTTGCTAGTTGTGTCCGGCGTGCAATATATAAAACTTAAGGATATAAAAATAAAAACTAAGCCAAGTTTTTATTTCTATATCCTTAAGTTTTAAATATTACAACAAACAAAATATTTTTTTCTTTCAAAGAACATACAAAAAAACCATTCAAATGTGAAATATAAAACTAATTTCTCCAAAAAAAGACAAATGTAATATAAATTTAATAATATTAAATATATTAAAAATATACGGAGGTCCAGCTAACTGGTACTAGCAATCTTACAATGAGTGAAAAGGAGATAACCTGAGTGAAGACACTGTGTCTGCAGTAAGGGGAAATCAGTATTCTTGGCTACCATTACAGCATGATTGCACTCCAAGCAATAGAGAAAAAGATTATGAAAAGTATAAATCAGGAGAGGGTTGCAAAAAAAAAAAAAAAAATCTCCAAGGGAATTAACATCCCCAGCAGTTCAGTTAATCCATTGTCAAGAAATGGAAGAAGTTAAACATTTTGGACTTAGTTGTCATTATTTTGTAAAAAAATAAGAAAAAAAAATCTGTTTCAGATTTGATGTTAAAGACTTTTTGGAAATGTATTTTGTCAAAAAAAAAAGAGTTGATCATGATTGGTTTGTAAAAGCAATAAAAGCATAAACGTCCAATGTTATATTCTTATATGCCCTAAATATTTGTACACTCCAATTTTCTTTTTCTTTTTTTTTTTTTAATAAAGTCAGGTTGTGATTATATGATATATGCAAGTAGGCTTATATTGTTGCAGAGCAGAGTGACAGACTGCTCACACTGTAAGGTTAATGAGAGGATAAGAAGCTAGTAGGAACTTTACTCTTAAAAAGTTTTTTGTACTGGAATTACTCATGTATCTTTAACCCTTTGATCCCAAGAGTCTCTTGTACTTAAAAAAACAAAACAAAACAAAAAACAACCTTTCACTGTCCCAATTAGGCATTTTGAATGCAATTTTCTATTTTAAGACTTTCTTACCAAAAGAGCTTTACTCTTATCCACAAGGTGGCAAACAGGTCACTCAAACTGACACAGACAAGACACAGAGTTTTAAAGGAAATGTCCTGAAACAGTAACTTTGTCGATAAATTTCATTTTATGAAACAAAACAGACTCAGTAATAGTGGGAAACACCTAATAAGTTTGTCCCCATAAGTATTGATACTATTGAAGTGTTCATAGTTGATAGTTCATAGTTTAGTTTCAACTTTACACTCTGTCCTTTTGGCATGATATTTTTTTAACCGTCAGTGGTCAGATACAGCCAACGCATCATTTCTCTCTTAAATTCACTTATCTTTAATGTCCCTGCGGACCAAAAGAACATTGTTCAGTCTACATGTCTCTCTCTGTGTCCTCATCAACGCTTTTATTTCTGATGTGCAGATCAGAAATAATGTAGGAAAACATCTCCTCAGACGTTGATTTGTCTTTTTCAACGTCTCACTTCCCTCCTCCTCCCTCTGTTGGCCATTTGACAGAAATGTGGTACGGCTTCAGCTCCTCCTCTGACACGGAATCAGGGGCGTGGCTCATGAGGTCATGACCCCGGAATGACTTAGGGAAGGCGATGACATCACGAATGCTGGAAGCTCCGACCAAAATAGAGACCAGGCGATCCAAACCTATGGGGGCATGATAAAGGAGTCAGCAAACCAGCTGCAAGTTAGCTAAAAAAGAAAAAACTCTGCCTGTAAAAATATACTAAAAAAATGCTTTGGTTAAAAAAAAAATCACTTTCTGAATTTAAACTGTTTCTTAAAAAAAAAAAAAAAAACTTAGCAACTGATTCAATAAAAACACCTGAATTTGGACTTTGCAAACATTCTTTAACTCTGTGTAATTTCTTTTACCTCAAGTCCTCCTGATTTCATATTTCATGAATTTTCCTAAAATGACTCCCTATCCGTAACATATCAGTCATGACCATATAAACGGCTAAAGACGGTTATTTTTACCAGAGAGACACAATTTAGCAAGCCGTACGACCAAATGGTTTATTAACCTTTGGGAATTGCTATGTTGAAAATTTGAATACAGATATGTTACGTTTAGATTATGTTATGACCAACTAAGACATGTAATTACTCAAAATATTCTGATATTAAATTTTGACAAGAAAAAAAAAGTATTTTTTCTGTCCTTTAGAGTCATTTTAATTAATTTAATTTTTTGATTAATATCTAGATCACATGGGCTAAATTGTCTAATTTTAATGTAAAATTCAGCTTTTCCCATAATTTCTTTTTACTGATTTCACTGTTTGTGCTGCTCAACTCTTGTCCTGCTTCTAGTGTGTTAAACCAGTTGAACCAATCCGATGTCTATCATAGCTAAGGTTCTTTTGACTTGAGGTCAAATTTCGCCCTCTCGTGGCTCTAATGTTAATCTCCAGGCAGGAGCAGAGTTACCCAGAGCGATGCCTCCATGAGGTGGCGCTCCAGAGTCTAGAGCCTCCAGCAGATGGGAGAGGAGACCGGGATCCTCCTGCCAAAGGAAAAATACAAAATTAATTATAACACATATGAGCCAATATTCATTTCTCTCTTTGTTAAGTAAGGAACGCTAACCTTCAGAATGTTCTTTAAGACATGAAGCTGCTCTGAGGCTTTATGGATCCGGATGGAACCTCCTCCAATCTCACTGCCGTTCAGTACCAGGTCATAATGCTGCCCTCGCACCTACGAAGCACCAAGACACCACACTGAATATGGCCTGGGCTATATATTATTTTCCACAAGGGCAACTATTTAAAAAAAAAAGAAGATATAAACACCTTGTGTGGCTCTGTGAAGAGCAACTCTCTGTCCTCCGGTTGAGGAGCAGTGAAAGGATGATGAGCGGACTCCAACTCCTCGGGTTTATCTTCTTTCGGTAAGAAAAGAGGGAAGTCCACAACCCACAGGAAGTTGAAGGAATCCGGATCGCGGACCGAAAGGCCGTGAGCCTCTAGGAGCTGGGCTGCCTTTAGGCGAAGGCTGCCGAGCATCGGGCGCTGACAGCAGGGCGAAAGGAAGTTGAAAAAAAAAGGCATTTTCAGTTGTTCCGTTTGTCTTAGAGCCAGGACCTTACCACAGCGTGGAGAGAGCCGGCTGCCAGCAGCAGCAGGTCTCCTGGTCCGGCTTCAGTCTTCCTCAGCAGATCCTCTGTGACGGAGACGGGCATCAGCTTCTTCAGGGGAGACTTTAACGAGCCGTCTTCTCTGACCAACACCAGACTCAGCTCCTTTACAGGAAAAAAAAAACTATTTAGGAAAAAAAGAGGCCTAATAATCCTTTGTGGATTGTTTTGTTGCAATTATTGACTTTAGATGAGGGAAATGCAGATTTGAAAAAATGTTTTGGGATCTCAAAGACTATCTAGGATTTAGTAACAACTGAAATCTAATCATTGAAAAGCTAAAAACAAAAGGAAACATGAGCCTACCTGTCCAAACTGACTCTTGGCTGTTTGCTTCAATTCCTCTAAATCTTTCCCAGTGAAAAGTTTCTTTCAGCAGACACAGAACAACCACAAATAAAAGCAAAAACGGCACAAATTACATATCAGCATACACACATTAATATTATAATGAAGCAAGTCTTATTTGAATTAAATACATTTTCTTTATTGAACTAAATCCTGAGCTGTGTAGCACAGAAGAGCGTTTTACAACAGTATAAATAATATAAATATTCATACAGCTCCACTGGGGACGCGTATGGCCTGAACCGAGCCTTCTGATTGGCTGAGAGCTGATCTGAGGAATTCAATCTGAGTGGAGGAGAAAACGTCACTGATGTCTGTCAGCTGGGAAAACAAGAAGACAGAGAAAAAAAAAGTACGTGAGAATAATATAAACACTTTCTTAATGACCTCAATCTTTTGTCTGGTTAAACACAATTTAGGCTTGATTAAGTCACCTGCGCCCCAGATTCTTGATGAATCCGAAATTCTGTACATATGCAATCCATTGGTAATCCATGCTAAGGTTCGGTTCATCTAAGCCACAAGAACTCACCCACCTTCATGCCAAATCTAGTGTCCGGTTTGTCCACGCCGTAGCCTCTCATCGCTTCATCATACGTCATCGTCTGGAAAGGGACTGTTAGAGAACCTTTCTCTGCTGGCCAGGAATACTGCAGCAAACCCTCCACCAGCGACAAAATGCCGGCCTGGTCCACAAAAGACATCTCTATGTCCACCTGGAGCGGTCAGCGAGAAGATCTGATAGGTTAGCAGCTCCTGTCAGCTACGGCTCCTGGCAAAATGCTGAAATTTTTCACGTCTTGTCACATTCAAATTCAAACAACAAATCTTTGGGTTTATTTCCCTACGACTGTATGTGACACACTAATTCAGTAATGTAGAGAAGTGAGAGGAAGACAATACGTTTGTGCGAGGCGTTACAACAAGCAAACACCTGACACCTTCACGGAACAGGCCGAGCATCCCACTGCTGCGTCCCACCTGAGTGAACTCTGGCTGCCGGTCCGGTTTGGAGCCTTCGTCTCTGTAACATCGAGCCACCTGGAAGTACCTGATGACGCCAGACAAAGAGACGACGTTTTGAATTTATGAATCAGGAAGCAATTCAAGCAAGGTGGGATTTTGACTTTACCCGTCTTCCCCATTCCGTATTTTTATGAGATTTAGCAAATACGAAAGATATTTGAAGTAAAGCACAAGCAAGCTGACTGCGGCCAAATTACAAATGCACAACAAATAACAAAGCTTTTCATGAAATAAAGTAACTCAACAATTTCCTATTGTTGGGCAACTTTCAGTGAGAATTTTTCTCTTATCTAGCAAAGCAACAACTGCTAATTTAAATGCATAAATAAGCCACATGCTGATGAGATTTAAATCAAGCTGGTCACTCACCGGTCCACTCCAGCCACCATCAGCAGCTGCTTAAACTGCTGCGGACTCTGAGGCAGAGAGTAAAACAGGCCCGGCTCCCTGGAGGGGACGACGAACTCTTTGGCGCCCTGAAAGAAAAAAAAAGACGAGATTCTCAGTAACGTATAAGACACATTTAGACGTTTGTTTCAAAAAGCGACACGTACTTTTACCCCAATAACATTTCAAGCTTTTCTAAATGATTTGTTTGAAAGAAAAATATGCATTCCAGCTGAACTTTTATAACATCTCGCCAGGTGACGGCAACAAAAATGTCAGTGTATTTTGAGGGATTTTATGAGCTACTCCTTCACAAAGTGTTGTAATTCACTAAACGAAAGCATAGTGTGCATTTGTATTAACCTGTCTCTACTCTCATACTTCCAATTGCAAGTTCCAAAATGAAACGTTTAGCTGACAACTAAAACTGAACCCCCAAAGCTGAAATAAGATGGTGGGAGCATCAGAGTGGAGATGATTTCCTTCAACAGGGATAGAGAATCTGATGAGAGCTAAAAGGAAGATGCCTGAAACTAAGTACTGGTCAATCCGAAGCATAATTGTGTCCTAGAATGGCCCAGTCAAAGTCCAGTCCTATATCCAATAGGAATGTGAAAATTGAAGGGGTGCTGTAAAGATATACAAATGAGAAAGGAGTTCTTTTAGAAGTTGTTCTTGTATGATTAAAATAGCTGAGGACCTTCTTACCCCAGGTGTCCTTTTGAATAAAGTAGGTGTTTCAACATCCACAAAACCTACAAAAAAAAAGGAGAGGAAAAAAACAAAACAATAAAACTACACAGAATTGAAGTCAAATTTGAAAGAGAATAACTAAACAGAAACACGTGAACTTCACAGTCCGTACCATGCACATTACAGAGATACTCCCTCATCTTCATCACCAGCTGAGATCTCAGTCTGAGATTCTTCTGCATCTGCGACGACCTCAGGTCCAGGTAGCGATACTGCATCCGCAGCGACTCGGACTTCTGCACCACCCGGCAGACACGACGCATTTTTAGAAGTCACTCAAATACACGAATGAAAGCTTACTCGTTAGCTGAACGAGACGCTTACTTTGACAAAGTCCTTTATCTCGAAAGGCAGCTTCCGGCACGTGTTGAAGACTTCCACATTTTCCGCCAGCACCTCTACGTCTCCCGTTGGCATCGCCTGGCGTAAACGCAACGAGATGAGAGGTCAGGCCCGTCTGGAGAAAAATGGCTGCTTCGATGCAGGTTTGCAGGACATATCTTAAAAAACATTTCATTATCTAACTGTGCTGCTAATGAGCGCTGATCTCCTAAACTTTTTCTGCTTAGGAATTTGTGTTTATGACGCAGGTCTGGTTAAACTCACTCTTAGTGCAAACACTCCTGCAGCCATTTGATACATTTAATCGATCTGTTTTTAATGTTTATCTGGAAATCACAGTAAAACAGCAGCGACTGTTGACAGCCAAAGGTGATATCATTAAAGCACTTCAATATTATCTTCCTCCCAATCAACACTTAACAAAAAATATATTAAATAAAAAGCGATATAATGTATTTTTGTGTTCAGAAACATTATTTTTTTTAAGAGCATTCAATTTCCCTATAAAAATATCGCAAAAAAAAAATGTATTTAACAAACAATATAACCTGATAAAGCGCTCAAACCTTGTTCTCCTGCCCGTCTGGTCTTCTTCTGACTGTTCCTGTAACCTTGACAACTGACTCCACAGAGAGATCACACAGCGCTGCTTTCATGCTGATGACAGACTAAAATGGGAAAAAAAAAAAAAAACTTACATTTAGGGGCTTCTAATAATTTTTCAATTAATTCATACATTTTCTGTATTATTTATTTTTTCAGTGACATCAGCAACTTTTTAAAGATGAATTTAATATCCTACATCTTCCGGGGGGATTAGAACTTGAGTCAAACCGCTGAAATCTCGCAGGATGATAAACAGATCTTGTCTGTGGTAAGCAGAAAGAAATTATTACATTTATTTCAAACATTTCATCAGTGAAATTGTCTAAAATAATTGTGTTAGAATAGAAGAACATTATTTATTGTCACTTTACCAGTTTAATAATGGTTTCTAATTTTGGTTTAGATAGACATATTCAAGTATTTGGTCTATTTCTGATCATATTTTACTCTGTTCAGGTAAAGATGAAGTGGAAATAAAAGCAACCAAAAAAAAAAGCAAAGAACACATCAGAATCTGAAAAAGAAAAACAAATAAATTAGATTTTTATTTTTGTTAAATTACTGATTATTATACATGCACTGGTAACACTACAGCTTAACGTCCTGCCCTACATCCCAAATCTGATCAATATTTTACCACCAATGACTTTGAAAAATGAACAAAAATGTGTGCCCCTTTTTAAATCTTTTATTTCTAAAGACAAATTTAGAGCTTTCGTTATACTTTCACTTCACAATAATGCACCACTTTGTTCTGGAGTAAAGATCACAAAAAATGAACTAATGTTAAGGCTGAAAAGGTTAAACAGTAAGAAAAAAAATGCCAAAAGTACACTACATCTCAAATAATGAAGAGCTAATAATAGAGAACCTGAGATATTGGACCCATCCACACAGCGTGACCTTCTCTCCTACATGATGTGACCTCAGCTCTCCACAAGTGTGAGTCCTGAACGACAGGCTGCTGGGACCTGGCGACACGACGACAGTCAAAAAAAAAAAAAAAAAGTTTCAGGAATTAACACGGCCAACACTTCCCGATTCTAAACTTATAAACAAACGGAGAAATTGAGTGCCATGTGTTAAGAAGTACCTGTGGTGGCAGACGGAGGCGTGTGGAGTCTGTTGGAGCTGCTCAGCTGTCTGACTGGTGTCCTACACGCCAGGTGTCCTCTACCTGACGCTTGGTGATGCCACACAGCACGAGCTCTGAGTCCTGTAAGGACCCTCTGAAGCAAAAACCTGCATTTTGTTGCCATTTCTGACAAACCCACGGACGAGCCAAACCATACAGTCACCTGTCTCAAACTATGGGGATCACCGGAGTCCCGCCGGAGTGTCTGCCTGGCTACAAATGGCTTCTCTTACATGGGGAAACCCGTTTGCAGACATTGTAATATCATGTTAATAAACGCTTCACATGAGGAAACTCTTCGCTGCCGCGGTCACTTTTCTCTCCTGCCCCTGGTTCCGCGTTTCCCTCCTCTCTTTCTGGGCGGGTTTCACCACTCTCAACTCATGTGGATGGGTTTATCTGACTCCCAGTCGGCACTTGAAAGTAGTTCCATTCATGTAAGAATCAAGCTAAGTAAACGGAAGTAACGTCACGACGTAAAGACCGAACTATTCAATCGACGAAATAATCGATTGAAGCGCGTACTAAACTAAATATTTCACTCTTTAAAAGAAAAAAAAAGACTTCGGAATGATAAAAACGTATACATAATTACTACGACAAACACAAAGATGGAAGTAAAAGTGATCAAAGAAAGAAAACAGAACACTTTCGTGTAATTTATTTATTAGTTTATTTTTATAACGATGTTTGCACACACTAATGTGAAAAAAACCTCAAAGGAGAAACAGTTGTATTTATTAGCACCTCAACACAAGCCTATCAATAATTTTTTTTCAAACGGTTAGATACTTTTTTTTTTATTTTATTTTTTTTAAACTTGATTCAAGAGGTTTGACACTTTTATAAGCAATTCCACAGGGGTACATATATAATATGACACCTGGCCACTGTTGAAAACGGAAAAGACAGGAAAACATGCCACCCAAAACTGAAAGTTGATCTTCCTTTTTCAGGAATTTACCATAAGTGAGTACAAGCCTATAAGCATCTTCATATCTACAGTCAGAACATTATTTTAGAACAACTGGAATTGTGACAGAGTTGGATGAAAATCCTTATTTTTCTATATTAGAAAAAACATTGTTAGAATATAAAATACAATCTAGGAAAAATCTTGATACCAGTAAGCAGGATTACATGTACTTAGTTTCGAGTGGTATATTTTAAAAAATGTCAGAAAGTTAAAAAAAAAAAAAAAAATAAAATAAAATAAAAAGCGGAACTACGTACGGCACAGCAAAAACCAAACAAAAAAAGCACTTAGGTCAGTTAATTAAGTGTACCGATGAGGGCGCTGACGTGCCAAATCCGAAACATTTGTCGAAGAAGAAGAGGGAGCTGCCACCGTTCTTCTATTTATGTTCAGTCAGTGAAAGCAGGGCTGAACTTCTCTGTCACCTGGTCCTGTTTGCAGACGAAGCTGTAGGTGAGCTGACATGTCAGGCAGCAGGATGATGAGAGCCATCAGAGTCAGTGAGTTTGGAGCTCCGTCTGTCCTCAGGCTGTGCTCCGACGTTCCTGTCCCTCAGCCGGGACACAGACAGGTGAGACGTCCCGCTCTCCAGGCGCAGTTCTGCGGGTCACAGTCCACTCTGGCGGACAGGTGGCCGGAAGTCTGGCCATAACCATAACAACAGCGGAGGAGCTGCAAAGAGGTTTCATACATTATGATGCCTGACATGGCTCTTTGTTTTGTTTCACTTTTTGTGCAAACGCAGGTCTAAACTCACCATATTTTTGTTGTTGTTATTGTCGTCATCCACTTGTTTATATTCCAAAGAAAAGTGGGATGATGCCAACATTTTAAAATCAGGCAGTCACACTATATTTCACAATCCTTATTTAGATTTTCTTGGCAATAGTTTGGATAATATAACCAAAATTTTCCATCATGACTTTGTTCAAATCATAATTTATTATCCTAATCTTTGTAAAATCATACAATTAAGTCCATATTCATTCATAACCCTGGCAGATTAAAATTTATAGTCTTTTATTGTTAATCTGAATTTGTGAAGGAGCTAAAGATTAGGGTCATGGCAAGGAGACCCTTCTCCATCAGATATTCAGAGCTCATCACAAAGCATAAATCATCAGTGGAAAGATGCTAAAAGCTGGTCAGTAATTACAAGGAGGGCTTCACCGATGTAATGCCAATAAAGATTTTTCCATTGATTATTAGGGAAGGTATAAATCATTTTTGTCATTTGTTCAAATCATTTGTAATTAGATGTTTGTTTGTTTTCCCAATCAATTTGCAATTGTTTTTTCTTTTGATAGATGCCCATCTCATTTTCTATCAGATGAAAACTTCTTGGTTGAATGCAAATCATTTTAAAAACATTTAGACTTTAATGTAGTCAAATGTAGAAAATGTAGACTTTAATGTAGAAAAATGTGTATAATAGATTGGGGCGAGAAATAAAAACAACTTGTGTTAATTACAACTGATTGAGGATCTTTGTGACGCAGGTACTGATCCGTGTCCGTGCCTGTGGAGTGAACCCCGTGGAAACGTACATCCGATCCGGATCTTACGCCCGGAAGCCCACTCTGCCGTACACACCAGGTTCAGACGTAGCCGGAGTGGTGGATGCTGTCGGAGAGGGAGTCACTGCACTAAAGGTCACAGTAAAACACACAATTAAAGTCATGGAAAGTGTAGGATATCCCACTATATAGTCTATTCTGTACTAGAAACCCTCACATTTTCTCTGGAAAAAATATTTACAACAGCGTTAGCCTTGGTTTACATTAAATGTGTCAACAATGATTCGTTTTCTAGATAGAAAAAAAAAAAGTTAGCACTCTACCCATTAATAGATAATTTTACACCCTTTAAAATGTCCTGTTTCTTCACTGTTTCTTAGACCTTTACCAAATCGGCCCCAGAGATGGTCCACACATCAAGCGATTGTTTGTGTTTTCCAGGCAGGGGATCGTGTCTTCACCACCGCCACTCAGTCCGGAGGTTATGCGGAGTACGCTGTAGCAGCGGACGACTGTGTCCACAAGCTGCCTGATGCGCTGGACTTCACACAGGGAGCAGCCATTGGCATTCCTTACTTCACAGCCTACAGAGCCCTGGTTCACAAGTAAGACCTTCACAGGAGAGGAATTACTCAGAGTTTAAACCAAAGGTTCGCACATGTTACAATTACAAACCATCATACTGGGGAAAAAAACTGGGAAAGACCCTCCAGAAAACTGTCCAAAACATGGATTACAAAAGCATGTTTAATACTTTAATAATCCATGTATTCTGCCACGGACACAAAGAAATGAAAAAAAAATTAACTTATAATTCTTCAGCTTTCTAAGTCACTGATGACTAAAGAGTTTGTTGGCATGTTTTCACATCTTCTCAAAACTCTTTGGGTGCATTTGACTATGTTCTGTGGAAATATTTTTGCAGAACCATTTGTTCTTTTCATAATGTTGCAAAAAAGAATAATTCAGATCATAACTTAAAAAAAAGGAGAAAGCGAGATTTCGAGCTGCAGCCATCTAAAAAGGAAGCCAGAAAAACTGAGTTCGGCTTGTACAGCTGTTTCTGCACATGGAGTAGCACTGCCCTCTGGTGGACAGCAGCTGTACAGCATTATTCTGAAACATCCACCTGCAGAAATGTTCCACATCTGCACCATTTCAATACAGTTTACTGATATAATAGTACCAATACACACTAGATAAACTACAGTTCAGTCACACATACATCCTGCCTGTTCCCAAATTGATTTAATACAACAACCCAAAAAAAAACAAAAAAAAAACTGAGTTAAAATTAGTTAGCCATGCCAATAAAAACTAATATCTTGGAAGTTAATTCAGTAGTAAGAGTTGCATAAAAAATAAAATTGCATTTTGTAGTTTCGTCCAACCTTGGGAACATTTTGCAGCACAATATGTTGACTTAATGAGAAGGTTAGCTTTAGTGTTTCGGTGTTTTGTTGTGTAACTGCAGAGCTCACGCCAAAGCTGGAGAGACGGTCCTCATCCATGGAGCCAGCGGAGGGGTGAGAGCAGCTCCAGGTTTTCTTTCTGTGTGAATGAAACTGTGAGCTGTGGCTGTCAGTGAGGGCTGTTTGGTTCTGTTACAGAGGACAAGAAAATTCAAGCAAGTTTTCAAGAAAAAGAAAGTCTTCGTTATGTTGTTTTTTTTTACTTTTGCGATCAATTAAAAAGAAGCAAAGCAGAACGTATCTTTAGCTTTTTGTGCCTATAATCTGCTGACTTTAGCTGTCTGTTCCCACTTTTAGCTTTAGGTCAGCACATCACGAAGCATGAGCACGGAAATGAACGTGTTTGTGTTTTTACTGTTGCCATGCAGGTTGTAATCTGACGCTATAAAAATGTTCCTAACGCATCCAACAGGTGGGTGTGGCAGCGTGCCAGCTGTCCCGCGCTCTGGGCCTCAGGGTGCTGGGGACTGCGGGGACACCAGAAGGGATGAAGTTGGCCCTCGGCAAAGGAGCGCACTGTGCTTTTAATCACCGAGAGGAGGGATACACAGACAGAATCATGGTACCGACACGAAGGAACGCCAATGGGAACTATTTCCCGGTTTCTTCTGGTTTTGCTCGTTTTGTCCTCGCTTCAATTTTTCAGATCATTAAACATTGTAGTTTCAGAAAAGCGTTCTCTATTCCATATTTTGCATTTGTGGATAATGGTCCTTCATGTTCTTACATTGTTTTATTTATCATTTACTTAATGTTAAGTGATATTGTCATTTTTACAGGTCAGGCGGTAAGTGGGCCAACAAAATTAATCAAAACAAAAGTGTTAAATCAAAGTTAATTCACGATTTAATGAAAATAAAAATGATATTTTCATATAGAGTCAAGTTGGGGTTTTTTTTCTCTTAACAAATGAAATAATCACTAGAAAACCTTTATTTCCTCAAGTTGTTTTTGCCAGATATAACAATTAGTTTGATGATCTGAAACACCTAAGTACTGCACTGCGAGTGTCACAGAAACACTGGGTTGGGTGTTTTGTGTGCTCCAGGAGGCCACAGACGGTCGAGGCGTGGATGTGATAGTGGAGATGCTCTCCAACGTCAACCTCGGCAAAGACCTCCAGCTGCTGGCGCACGGAGGACGAGTCACGGTCTGTACGACGTCGGTCTTCTTCATCGGTGTTCAAAACAAAATCATTCTCCGACTGCTCTAAATATGTCCAGCTTTACTTTGTGTGTGAGAGTGGTTCTGCTCTTTCTCTCTCCTGCAGGTTGTCGGTTCAAGAGGCTCTATAGAGGTCAACCCCAGAGACACCATGGCCAAAGAGAGCAGCATCATAGGAGTGTCCCTTTTCTCCTCCACACCGGTACACAGCAACGTCCTAACTTCTATGGCTGCATCTGTGTGCTCAGATCGGTAATGACTCCTCTGTCTGCCGTCAGGAGGAGAAGAGGGAGTGTGCAGCGCTGCTGTTTGCGGGGATGGAGGCTGGCTGGCTGCGGCCGGTTGTCGGCCCCCAGTACCCGCTGGAGAAGGCCGCCCAGGCTCACCATGACATCATCGAGAGTCCCGGGGCTTCTGGGAAAATTGTCCTGACTATGTAATGTGTTGGACATTGAGTAAGGCGTCGATATTGAATTTTATTTAGTTAATTAGGATTATATCCACACGCAACTAGTGACAATACAACTACATCTGAAAAAAAAAAAAACAGTTTTAAAACTGAAATGTGGGTTTAACACTGGCTTAGGGTTTAACACTGGCTTAATTGTTATTTTATAAAAAGGTTATTTTAATGAGACAAAAAAAGCCTCATCAAAATTCATATTCTACTTTACTGAATGTGACTGTTTGTGATTGCAACCTGCCAAAACGTTGAAAAAAATCAAGAGGTTTGAACACTTACAACAAGACACTGCCCTTTTATTTTTTAACTTAAATTACATTTGATTGATACTTTTATTATGCAAACTATTTTATCTCTGTTGGAAGCAGTTGTAAAAGCTGTAAATAACGAATTGATAATAAATCAGACTAATAAAACAGAGCTGTTCTGAACTTGTCGCACACGACTGACGCTCAAAAACAAGTCGGCATTTGGTGTAAATTTCAACACTCTTGAGTCAGACGGGACACCCGTGTTTCTCAGGTGACATGAAGCTCTACTGAGCATGCTCAGAAAGTGACCAGGTAACCCAAGATCAACACACCCGAACATGTTTAGGTCTCCGTGGCAACTGGTGAATGCAGGGAATTTGAGTTTTAATTCAGCTGTCAGACCTGCGTGTGTGTCTCAGGATGGGAGCGAGGCATGCCGAGCGTTCGTCAGCAGGGAGGGAATCTTTGGGTTTTAACTAAAAAGGTAAGGACTTTGTATCTTCTTAAATGATGAGCTGGAAAACACAACCTGAACGCTGATCTGTATTGGCTTTGGTAATGGAGTAGATGGCTCACACGCACAAAAAAAAAAAAAATGTATATATGAGCAGAATCTGCTTGTATTTCTCGGTTTAGTGCTCTACTTAGAAAACTGAAATGTTTCATGTTTCTTTTGGCTACATTGTCAATGTTGTCACTGAGATCATGTTGGTGTCTCTTTAAATCTGACAGCTTGTAGATAGAGTAAACCTGATCAACAAAAACTATTTTTCAGGCTTTCAGAAAGTCTGCTGTGAGCAAAACCTGAATGTTGCATTCATTTCGAATCAAGCTGCAGTTTTCAGCAGCTTCCATCAGAGCGCAGAATCGATCGAAGTGATTTTAAGAACGTTGCGGTTTACGATACTCCAGTATCTGCTGACATCAACGTAAAGATTATTAGCTGAGCAGCAGAGCTTGTCCAATTGTTGGAAATCTTAATACTTGTTAGTAAAGTGAAAAATAACTAATCAGCTGCATATAATTTAGCTTTATTTGATGAAAGATCACAAATAAAATACTTTTCAGCTGAAATATGTCATCCAAGCTACCAAAGCCCAGGCATTTTTCAATCTGATTTCAAATGTGAATTCACTTCCTGTTTGAGATTTGCTGAAAAAGAAACAGACAACTCTGCCTCTTGTGAGCTTTTGAAGTGCTTTCAGGAAACATGACGACAGGAAGTTGATTTTTAGATGCCCCAAAAACCCACAAGACTGAAAAAATGTATAGAAAGCTCTACATTACAGGAAATTATAAAAAAAAAAAAAAAAAGAACAGAACAGCCACCGAGTTCAGCCAAAACCGGCTGTAGATTGCCCACAAATACAACTCGAATCAGATATTTGCATACAATTAAACCCCAAATTATATAATTCATAGCCTTGGCACATTTCTAAAGATTACTTTCATTCAAACTAGGAAGTTTGTTTCTGATTGGAAAAGAAAAGATAAAGATAATATGAAAATATGCATACATTCTGAAAGAAAATAGATTCTGGGTTTACTAACATTTTATATATATAAAAAAGTCCCTTTCAGAATTACTCTTTTCTCAATAACCAACAGAAAAATCTCTACAGCAAGCAAACCCTTCTTGTAATTGCTGACCAACATTTTGCATTTTGTACGTTCTTGCTGGTATTTTAAAGATTTAGACTTGCATGATGAGCTCTAGTTCTCTGAGGTTGGAAGGCCTCCTGGACGTCACCCTAATCTTTAACTCCTTCCACAGACTCCAGCAGATTCAGGTTCCGACTTTGGCTCAAAAACTTTGATAGAGGATTGCTTCCAGTCAGAAGAAAAATGTTAGTCAAATGAAAGATTACTCTACAACCTGGAGCTGAAAGGGGTCTGTAGAAAATGGGGCTTAACTTTGAAAAACGAAAAAAATGGGGTGGTGTTAAGAGGACAAAAAGATGAAAATGATGACTGGAGAAAAAAAACAAATATAAAAATTTAAACAAAGACGTGAAAACAAGAATCTCAACAGGATGAACCTAAAGTAAGGACCTCATAAAAAGTCAACCTAAAAAAACTTCACCACAAAATATTCAAACTTAGATTTTTTTTTTTTTAAAGTCCTAATAATTTTTTTTCATAAATAAAATGTGTCATGAATATTGTGAAACAGATTTGGAAGAAAAGTTCTGGGATTTCTTTTATGACCTTTTTTATGACCTTTTCATTTTTCAGGAGACAAGCCTCAGAGGCGTTTTTTCTTCTTCTTCTTCTTCTTCTTCTTTTTCTTTTTGGTTGGATTAGAGTTAAGTAACATAATCATCCGATGTTTCATTTTCTCTGCTTCCCTTTTCGAAACTCTTTGTCATGTTTTGGCAGCATGCTCTGGATCGTCGTCATGCTGAAAGCCTCCATTTGGTGCCAAACTTTCAGACCAGGCATCGTCCTGTCAGCCCGTGTTTTTGCACATTCCCAGCTAAATCTACAACTTGTCCCCTCAACATGTGGTATTTATCATTTTCACAGCTCCTCATACAGTAATCCTGCATGTGCACATCATGGTCAGAGCTATGCATTACAGAGTATTTTTTAATGATCCCCATCTGATGCACGTAAATATATTTTGGTCCTATTTTACCAATTAGACATAATTAACAACAGTCCCCCCCATCCCTACCCACCATATTAGAGAATTATAGAGCCTGTAAACAGTTTTCTGAGTTTCTTTGGTATTTCCTCTACATGTGCAGCTGAGGTGCTGACATGCAGATGTGGGCCCAGTTCGCTTCTCAGTTTAATCAACTAATTGTTTGTTTATGCTTCCTTAACATAAATGGGCAGCAGATGACCACAATAGTGTGATGGGGCCATTTTCTTATACTTTTTTTTCCAGTAAACTAAGGCAGAACTATAATTTTGCACGTTCTTATAATGACTCTTTTCCCAGGAATCTGGATAAACACGTTTGAAATTTTTCTCTAATCTACACCAGATTAAAAAAACAAAAACAAATAGACACTCAGGCTCCATGTAAACGTCAACCATCACAAATATTTCATTTAAATTCAATTAAATCTAATTCACTTCAATTCATCTTAGTTCGATTCAAAAACACTTTATTTATCCTAAAAGGGAAATTAAATGTCATGACTAACATCATCCAAGCACCTTCAAATAGGTTGTTAAGGACGGTGACGCTCTGGACAGGAAGTGACGCTGGGTAGCAGCCAGTCTTGCGTCAACGCTAAATAGGCCTCTGATTGCAGACCGTCGCTGTCTTTCTGTCTTAACAGCACAAAATCAAGGCAGGATAATTCACAGTTACATGTCCTGGTTGGCACTATCTGTCGCCGGCGAGCACTGCTGATCCGTGTCGTTTGCTTTGGCTGCTCCTCTTTTAAGTTTCTGCCTGGTTGTACGGTCAGAAAGTCGGGGGTGTGTCCCTCAAGCATTGTGTTTGACGGAAGACACGGTTTGAATTTTCTCTTTCTCTCTCTGCTCTTCGGTCCATGAAGCCTCCTTGTTTACTCCTCTGGTACCTCAGGTAATTTTTGAGCTTCGAGATGGCAGTCGCTCCCAAGTTGTAAAAACAGCGCACTGTTCCCACACTCTTATGCATCACAACAACTCTCTGAAAGGGGGGAAAAAAGATAATAGTAAAAAGTTCTACCAGCTGCACAGCATTCAAAACCAGACGGAATAATTATTCAAACATGCAATGCCTCAACCAAGAAGAATAAGAAAAAAAATTAAGAACATAAGTCTACAAAAAGAACAAATCGGAACTGACGTAGCAGAGCAACGTGCTGTCGTCATGAGCGGCGCGCTTCTAGAAAATTAAAATAAACGTATCGCTGGAGAAGCTACACCCTTTTAACCATTTACAAGCTTCTTTTGTGATTCTGATTTGGAACATCCAACTGTGTCCAAGTTGTAATAATCTGCATGTTTAATCTCATGGTCACTTTCTCAGTTTACGATCAATTTGATCCTTGGTGGTTGTTAGTTTTGTTGTTGTTAAAAATGTATGAATTTTGCTTAAAAGTTAAATTTTGACCAAAAACCAACCAATCTAAATGAAGACTTATCGTATTTTAGTCAAAATGATGCCATGATTTTCAACTTGCCCAATAATATTTAATATTAAAAGGGTTTATGTCCATATTTGAGACATAATAAATCATACATTCAGATGTATGATTTTAAAAATGAAAATTCTTATTAATTTAAAATTCTGCACCCAATTCTTCCTTAAATCCACTTAAATAATCTGCTTTATGCTCATTCCATTCTATGAAATTCATGCCAACGGTGAATTTGTTAACCTCTGACTGACTCTGAGTCAGTAAAGCTGTTTAGGTTTTTATCAGAGGATCAAATACATTTCTTGTGGTGTGAAGATGCAAAGATGTTGCACTGCGATAAAGGAAGCCACTTTTTTTTTTTTCTTTTTTGTTTTACTGTGGTTGTTCTGATGGTCGATTCTGGTAAAAGTTTGTACTGCAACATAACACAAACTTGTTTCATAACAGACGACTCAGGGAAATGCAGCCCGATAGCGAAGGTGCTTCAGCAGAAACCCGATAGGCCTCAGTGTTTGGCCGTCAGCCATCACTCAGCATCCTGTTTGTCTGCCTAGCAACAAAACAAAAACCTTCTCTACTGCTCTCCTGCTTGAATGTTTAAATGCTTGATTTGAATATTCAAATCTTAGTTAGAAATGCGTGCACAACTGCAATATCCTCCTGACTACCAGTAGTTCATTTTTGTCCTCTGTAGAGGACATTTCTAAACTTGAATGTCTCCCACACCCTGCATTCTACTGAATTAATTCCTTTTGGTATCTAGAGAGGACATTTAGGGCTTTTCAATGACACCACATGTGAAGGGGTGGGACTTTACCTTTTTCTAATTAATAAAAATGGCATTCAACAGTAATAACACATTTAATGGGAAGAGACAAAGTAAGTGCATAAATATTCTAATTACCTTACAAAGACTGTGGGATTTAAAAAAAAAATGGTGACTGGACAATATGTTTTTTTCCTGGTAGTCAGCAGGGTATGACACACACAAAGAGCCTCAAAGTGCTCTCCATCAAACCCGATTCTGTATTTTCAGGCTTTTATTTATGAAATAAAAACCTCAACTTAAGGCTACATCATCTTCCAGAGTTTAAGCAAATAATTTGTTGGTTTTAATCAGCTTTTATCATTGGGTTTATTTTCAAGATTAGTTGTGCAAAGACGTCATTTTAGTGTTTTCACCATGTATTTTCAGATTAAACGCGATGGTGACAATAACGAAGCTGCATCGAGTGAGAGCTGCGTGGAAGAGATGCTGCCTCGTCGCCATGTCGACTCTTCTGTAGTACACCATGACCTGTGAGAACTCTCAGCTTGCTCCGTGATTATATTAACAGCAAAATGTCATGAAGTTCTGCTGAAAAGAAAACAGATGTCTGAATTCGTGTCCAGGTGTTTTGCTGATGTTCCTGCTGCCAGTCGTCGAAGCCCAGCGTGTTCCAGCCTGCCCCGTTTCTTGTGCGGTCTGCTCGGAGGATGCAGTCATCTGTCAGAGGCTTGCTAACATCATTGGTACGACTCACACAGTTTCTTCCTCAAGTGTCCTCCTGTTTTAGAGAAGTGTGTGGCTGCTACTGTTGTGTGTGTGTCGTTGAGCAGATGCTGCAGACTCGACCCAGGCTCTGCTGCTAACTGAGGGCTCCATCTCTGTGGTCCAGCAGGCCTCGCTGTCTGTCCTCAGGAACATCACGGTTATAGGTCAGTACAAAACGAGGATGGGTTGGATGCACAGACACTAGCTTGCAAAAATGGTCGTACTCTTGGCACTAAGCATACAACCAAAATCTATTCTTATGTTAGAGAGATTCAGTCAAAATCCAGATCTTACTCAAACTGAGAATCTGTGCAAAAACCTCAAAGTGCTCTCCATCAAACCCGACTGAATTTGATTTGCATTACAAAGAAGTATAGAAGTTACTATTTTCTCTACTTTGTGTCGATCTATGACATTAAATACTAATGCAACTCGTTCAAGCTTTTGCTTGTAGCATGGCAAAGTGTGATTCAAATACTTTTGTAGAGCTACGCATAATATTTGTGTACATCACTAATACAGGATGCATAAACCTTCACGTCTACAGGCCTGAGCAGCAACCACATCTCAGAGCTTAGTGAGGACGCCTTCAGAAACCTGCCTTTCCTCCACACTTTGCTGTTGGACCACAACCTCCTGACCAGCCAGGCTCTGCAGGGTGGAGCGCTGATCAATCTCAGCCAGCTGGAAGTTCTTGCGCTGGGCCACAATCACATCAACATGGTGCGTGTCTTCACGGGGCAAATCCAATATTTTATTTCAAGGCGACTGAACGCAAAGGCCGCCTTCTCGTTGGCTTTAGCGACACGTTGCAGGGCTAAATCATCAAGGCAGTAACGTGCTCCTCTTGCTGGTGTGCAGATCCAGGCTGGTTGGTTTACAGGCACAAAGGCTCTGCTCAGCCTGAAGCTGGAGGGAAACCTGGTCACCAGGCTGAACCCTGGATCCTTTCCTCTGAACGACTTCAGGAGCCTGGAGACTCTGGATCTTTCGGATAATTTGATAGATTTTCTGGACAGAAACAGGTAATGCAATTTTTTTTTTAAATATATATATGAAAATTCACCCAGGTTATACCATCTTATATGCCCACCGTATCGTGCTTTTAGCTTCCGAGGTCTGGTTAGCTTGAGGAGCCTGGATCTCTCCAGAAACCGTCTGAGTTCAGTTCCTCCAGAGGCTTTCTCCTACCTTGTGTGGCTGTCGAACCTGAACCTGGACCTCAATTCGTGGAACTGCACATGCGAGCTGCTGGAGCTGGCTGCCGTCCTGACGAGCTTCATCCAGGAGCCGGACAAGGTACGCATGTGCGACGTCGTCGTGCAAACTCGTTACCTGTGACAGTAAAGATCTCAGAGCACAGGTTTCTTGAAAACTAACACCCGTACGTCCCGTTGTCCTCAGGCGCTGTACAATGGCCGTCGGATGATGTGTGTGAGTGCGGACAACCCGGCTGTGACCACGGTGCTGGAGCTGACTGAAGCCAACTGCGTGCCGTCCAATCAGAACATCACGGTGCAGATAGAGGCGAGAGGCAGCGTGGCGCCTCAGCAGTACGCTCGAGACCTGGCCATAGCTGCAGTCATCTGCTTCCTAGGTCAGAATATTAATCGGTGCCGGGAAGAAAAGCTGGTTTCCCCCCATTGGTTCTCATGCTGTGGTACAACTCCCACTGCTGGTACTTAGACTAACCTCTTTTGCGGTACTCTCACATGTTTGAAACCTCTCAGAAAAGTGATGCTGGTACAAACTGTAGCACATTCTAGATTTCTAGAATTGTGCCACTCATGGTGGTGTTCACGTTTTGGATAATTACTCCCTCTGGATTTGGATGCTGTTCGTCTGAAAGGGATTTTCTTCCAATTATTATTATTATTATTATTATTATTATTATTATTATTTATTTATTTTTACCAAATTGCAGAGAGAGGAGGAGGAAGTTCAAACCATCTCTTTTTTTGATATTATTATGGGCAAGAGTCATATCCCCAATTTCAGCGTCTCTTTTTCCCGGCTTTCAAACTTTACGGCCAGACAGAAATTTAAAAAATATTGTCAATACATACCGGACGTGTAAACAATTTTGAACTGTGAGAGGAAGACAAAAACAACCCATTCCCGGAGAAAACATGCAAACTCCCCACAGAAAAACCGAGGACATTCTCAGTATCGATCAATGATGATTTCCTCTTGTTTAAAAAATAGCTGGCCTGGTTCTTGGAAAGTGTTGTATCTACTAAGGCAGTCCTTGCTGTAAACAAATTTGAGCTATGGTGTAAAATAATCAAAGACATAGTTGTCAGTGTCATACACAGTAAAACATCACATGCTCTAACAAATCTAACGCCCCGCTCCCCTCAAATTGTGGTTGTAAATTTTTATTGTTTCCTGTTGTGTTTCTCCGCAGGAGGAGTCGCTTTGACCCTGCTTGCAGTCTTGATCTGTTACCACGTCTCTCAACAGAAGAAGAAGAAGAAGAAAGAGAGCCAAAGACTGAAGGAGGAACGGGACAAAGACAGAACAACTGCTAACCATGTAAATCAACTCGGAGATCAGGAGAGGACGAGGGATTTTTTCTTGCAAGCCAACAGCAGTCAACAATGGAGCAAAGAGTCCATGACGCTGGACGAAAGGATGGATATGTTTAAGTCCAGAGCTGAAGAAAATGGTAGCAATGTCCATTGCCCTCATTGCAACACTAATGGGAAGATGCCGAACCAAATGAGAAAGGGTAAGTGGGCAAACAGAGGACCTGAGGCTGAAGATGTCCAGGAGAGAAGGAAATCGAGGATGATGGTGGAAGAGGAGAGAAGGAGAGGAGTTATTCAACAACAGAATTACAGCTGGAATGTCTCTAACAAGGTTCCTCCCCACATCGCCAACTCATCTTTTCATCTGCTGAGAGAAACGTCAGACAATGTTCCACCCTACAAGGCTGACGGTGACATGGGCAACCACTGGACTGATGATGAATCAAAGAGCAGAAGCTATGAGGAAGAAAGAAATTGCCACAGGACCTCCAGACCTCCAGAGGAGAACTTGACACACAGGACGCCTCACTCCAACCAAATGGACGTCTCTGATTTCAATGGCAAGGTAAGGAGGGAGCCGTTTAGAAAGATGAACACAGAGGTAAAAAGAGAGGCAAAAAATGTAAAGTTTGATCTGACAAGTTCAAGAACTAATCGAGGCAAGGAAAGTCTGGAGGAGGAGGAGGAGGAGGCAATTCCCAGAGGCAACGAGAAAAACAGGAGACACAGAGTCCAGTCCAGCCATTTGATGAAGGTCAAATTGAACTTAAACCCCTTAAAAAAAAGCAAAGTCCATCCGAGGAAGAAAAATGAGCATGGTCACACCAAGAACACAAGCTCCAAGACGAGTAAAGAGAAAAGACGGCATGGAAAAGGCGAAGAGGAGGAAGGAGAAGAGAAATCTGGCAAGAGATCTAAGAGTAGCAGAGAGAAGAAGAGAAAGTCCTCCAAAACGGAGGAGGCAGACAAAGGAGAGCATAAAAGCAGCACATCTAAAAGAGATAAAAGTGCAGAAGGTGACCAAGAAAAGAACCAAAACATCTCCCAGCCGCCTGACGGCACCATCGTCTCTGCACAAAACCTCCAGACTCTCCAGTACCAGACTGCGGGACTGGCATTGGGTGGGGCTCAGCTGGCTTTCCAGCATCCCTTCTCCTTCGGTCCAGCTGACAGGAATCGTACTACCAACCTTTCCTTGCTGAACTCGCCTGGCTCACAGCTAACTGGAAGCACCCTGTCTCTTCAAGCAGGGAAGGCTTTGCTCAACACCATGTCCTCAGGATCCTATCCACTGCTTACCGGGGGTCTGGCTAATCCCATTGCTCCTGGCGTAACACTCAGTGGGTTTAACGTAGCTCCAGAAAGCTTCGCTGGACAACCTGCAGTATCGACCAGGTCCTCAAATCCTGCTCTTCTGGCCAAAATTATACAAGCCAATCCTTTACAAGCAGGTAGAAACCCCACAGCTCCACTTCTTACCTCTACATCTGATGGTCTTGTCTTGAGTTTAGCAAACCCAGCTAATAACCCAGCTGCATTGGGTCACAGCCAGACGCAGGTCGACGGTTCTGCATCTGCAGCGGCGCCGAAGCTTGATCTAACTCACAGTCAAGACATTCAGAGCGGACAGGGACAGATTCAATCGACCACTGAGTCACAAGCCCCCTCTACTAAAGACAACCTCCCTGAACAGGATCAAGACGAGACGTCGGGGGAAACCTCAGAAACGAGAGTGGAGAAAATGTCTGTCAATATGCCTCCTGAGGGTGTGGCTCAAACTGAAGGACCTCAGGTAGGAGGATCAGGAGAATGTCTGAAGGCAGACAATACGTCTGTAATGGATCAATCAGCTCCTAGTCTGTCCATACCAGGTGAATCCTCCCCAGCTGCTGGAGGGGCGGCCCTCTTGCAGCAGGAGTACCTGTCAGAAGAAGGAGGCTCCTCACCGAGCCGGAGGAAGCTGAGGCTGGTTCTTCCAGAAAAAACATCAAACCGGCCGCCTACAGCTCTAGAGAGGAAAATCCTCTAGCAGCTCAGATCATTGGTTCCTTTTTAAATTCGGGTGTGTAAAGATCTGAGTAAAAAAAAAAAACAGTGAATGGAGGAAGTGCAGTTGATATTGATGAACTGTCTAAAAATATCCAATTGGTGTTGGTGGTGGGGGGAAGAGAAACCAAACCTGTGTGTAAGACAGTTGCACTTGTTGAGACAGTTTGAGATCCTAAAGTGTATGTGCTAAACGCACAAAATGTTGGCCTGTGAGCGGAAGGGATGAGACCGAAACAGCTATGGATGATTGGCCGGCACGGCTTGTCCGGCTGCTGCGTGATCTACCTGCAGGGACGGGGTTACGTCCAAAACCTGCTCCAGTTGCTTCTTATTACTTCTGTTCCTTCAAAATGGCTTCCACTGTCAACAAGCAGCAACCTTTGCATTAAAGCAGAGGTTACAACTGTATGTTGATTATTCACGTTTTATTAGTTGTTTTGTTTACATCTTTTTTTATGTTTTCAGTACTCTTCTTCAGCACCGTCTGATAGGCCACACGTATTGTCCATCTTCTTGAATATTTAAGTCTTATAAGTCTTAAGTTTTATAACCTGCCTCTACATTAAAGCCATTTCTTTTTGAATCCCAAATCACTGCTCATAAACGGAGAAGGTAACGCTGCGGCGTATGGGTGCAGTAAGGTTATGTACAAATATCCAGCTGCAGTCAGATAAAGGTATTGCCAACCGCTCGGCGATAAACAACATGAAACATGTTTTGAAGTAACGACTGCACATCGGTGCAGCATCGACTTTATTCTCAAACACATTATTAGAATCTAAAAATAAGAAAATCTTCATGGTTGATGCCCAGAGTCCTTTCATCTGCCAAAATAAAACACATGAATACAAAGAGATACAGAGCAACAGAGAGATGCCTCTTTCCATTATCCTCAACACAAAAACAAACCTCAGTTTAATAAAAAAACAAACAAAAAAAAAACATGAAAACACAGCCAACCCGGCAATAGTTACAGTTTTTTGTTGTTTTTTTTAAATAGTCTCTGAGCACAGAGAAATAGAGATGATAAAAGAGACCATGCAAACCAGTCAGCCACTCTGCGGTCTTATTAACACCTCACACACTCACACTTGCTTGGATCCAAATCCGTATTATCGACAGACATATGCCAGGAGGAAAAGCTGGCTTCATACAAAGGAGTACTTCTTTTATTAAACAGGAAATGTTTAACATTTTATCATCTCAGGGACTAAAATATTTCAGATTTCTTCAAGAGAACAATGAAAGTTATTTCATCTTAGACATTTATTCACATTTAGAGCCTGGATAAACAAGTGGGGGCAGGGGGGAGGGTTCTTCTGTTTATCTTTAAAAAAGCAACATAAACTGGGGTTTTAATCAATGTCTTCCCTTTTCAGAGTCACCCAAACCTGTGGGAGTTCATCATTTAAGCAAAGAGTCGGAGGGGGGAAACACAACCGGAGTAATATTTGGTTTATATTGTTACGTTTTTAATGCTGTGCTTCTTTTGGCTTTGACCGCAAAGAAAACACAGCAACTTTCAGCTCAAAGGAAAAAAAAGAAAAGAAAAAAAAAACAAAGGCTGGCTTTAAATTTTTCCTTTTAACCAATTATGTTACAGCAATTTACACATGACCTACTACAGAACCTCCTGGCGCCGATTATAATCACCGTCCTCAGTAGAAACAAGAAACTAGGTATGAAAAACTTCTGCGAAGACAGAAAATATTCAAATGTTGGGGGGTATGTACACCAGTCCGCGTGGTTCACAGCACAGGATCTACCCACCTCTTTCCACTCACTCTTATTTTCAGCAGAAATGGGAACAATTACGCAGTGAGTGATACAGCCATTAACAGACGCTTATGCCACATTGTAAACACTGCTATACTTTAAAGAGATAGTAGTAATATATACAAACTCATTCGGTTTTTCTTCTTCTTGGGGTTTTGTTTTGTTTTGTTTTTTTTTCTTTTAAGTGCTGAATTCAAGTTTTAGTTCACACTTTGATGACAAGTCCACTGCGAGTCCGTTTCGTGTTTGGAGATTTGATTGGGCGTTAAGCGAGAACCAGGCCCGACTCAGTGCTGGAGTTCCCGTTGTGGCAGTATAAGGGTCCATATTTGGTGCCGTTTTGTCCCGAGATTAGCTCAGATACAGCGGTTTGTCTCTCTGAAGACTTCTGGAGGAAAACAAAGAGATCAGTCGTCAGCTAAGATTCGTCTTTCTAAAGAGAAGTGCTTGCTGGTCTTTTTAAAACGTGAAAATAAGCTTTAGAAATGAATGGACAAAAACTAATAAAATAATTTTGACAAAACTTTCTATTCAACTGCCTTCTTAAAAGGTTAACGTCGGTGAAAATGACAGAAGTGTAATTTTTTTTTCTGCGTGTTTGAAGAAAAGAAGTTGGTTTCACCATGAGAGGAAAATGTGACAAAGACAAGTGGAAACATTGAACAAATGAAGCATGCGGGGTTCTGCTCTGAGGAGTGATAAGAAAACTGTAACCATTCTCAAACAACATATAACAAGCCAAAATCCCTTTTTTTTTTGCAGATCGTTCTCTTGAAAAATCTGTCAAATTTCACCCGAGCAGGGGTGTAGCTAGAAGGTGGGGTGTGGGTGCCCACTGAAGTTTGCTTTGGTTCCCTTTTTTCAATTTTTTCAAATGGCTGTACAATTGATGAGGTCAATTGTACAGCCATTTTCACTTTTGCCTTATTAGTTTTGATAAGTATTATTGGCTTGATAGTTGTAAATATTCAAAATGAAATTTGGACATCATAAAAGTTCAGGTTTGAAATGTGTTGTGATCCTGTGACAGGAGGTAACATTAAACTTACACAACTCTATATAAAGACACAAAGAGGCCTTTTCAGTGTGTTTAAAACTGAGTACATTTATTTTATGTCTACTTATGCTAAACACAGTTTCATACTTGGGACTTTTACGTCTCCGAGGATGGAGAGACGTTAACCCGCGGCGAACTGTGGTGTTAATACCAACCCGTTGCCATGGTATTCAGTGCTCCAGTCCAAGGAAGGGTGGTGGTTTGGTGTGTGGCGGCCCAGCTGGTGGTAGTCCACTGATGGAGACATTACTGCTCCACTATTCAGCATCGCTCCGCCCATTGACTGGTAGTCAGACTGGAGTGAAGGATGGTAGCCCTGGAACGAAGCAGCAAAACAAAACAAGTTTAAGATGAGGTCATTACGTTTTTCTGCTCATGTAAAAGTAAATATATCCTCCACCAGAGGATTAAAATGGGAAACAAATTAAAGTGCATAGCATAAATATGCAATGCCATGCAGAAGTATTCGCACTTTTTGCACATTTTGTGATGTTACAACTGCAAATGCCAACATATTTCAACTGGGATATGATAATAATAATAACTAAGTGGAAGGGATACCGTTCATAAATGCAACTGTGAAAGGTTTGGTGTTCATTTGTATTCAGTCCATGTGAGTTACCAAGTCTTTCCAGTTCCAGCTCTTAAATTATTGGGTATGTATCTTCCAGCTTTGCACATCTGGAGTCTTAATTTTTTTCCTCATAATTGTGAAAAACTCAAATTGAGACTGGATGAAGAACATTAATTTTCAAGCTTTGCAACTGAGGGTTTCACAGAATAGTTGTAATATTAAAACTGAAGATGAATTACACACACGGACACTATTTGCATAGGTGACTTCTAAAGGTAATTTGTTTTCACCAGATTTTATCTAGTTGCATCAGAGTCAACAGAGCTAAACGCGAATACATGCCATGCTTTTTATACTTTTTATATATTTTTTTGCATCATTGAGCAGGTGTTCATCATCTTCTTCAGCCTGAATTAGTTCATAGATAGCTGAAGTTTTATATCAGCGGGTCTTAAAAACCTTCCGATTCAGAAAAGAGGCTTCTAGATGAACTGGGACGTAAACGTTTGCAACGTAAGCGAAGTGAAAAGGTTTCAAATCAATCACAGGTTCATCAGCGGCAATTAGTGAGGCTTGAGCGTCTTGCATCATATGTGAAGGAGGTGGGCGGAGTAAAAGGGAGGATGAAAACACAGGAGGTGGAGCAGGAGACGGAGAAGGAGGTGAACATTTCTCCAACCTGAGGACACTCAGGAGAAACGGGGACTGAGAAACGAGGGTGCGCGACGACAACGTGCAGACGTGAGCGTTTGTGCAGGGAGGAGAAGAAGAGGGAGTGAAAGGGAAGTTAATCTGAGCGTTGTGAGTGAAAGAGGAGAAAGGGGAGGACAGCAGGTGGTTGAGTTCTCCCCCCGCTCCCGTCCCCCTCTCCTCCTCTACCTCACCTATTCATCTATTGTCGAGCAAATTCTTCTCCTTTACTCCTTCACAAAGACCCCATCTGCCTCCTTTGTCTCTCCCTCCCTCCCTTCCCCCATCAGCTCTCACTCTTCACCCAGAAAAAAACATAAAAAAAATAGTTTGGAACTCGGTCACTGTCTCTTCTCGTTTTTCCCTGTGTTTTCTTCTTCTTTTTTTTATTTACTCTTTTTCTAAAACCTAGGAGTGATGGGAGATTATGAGAATCAGGGATTTTAAAGAGAATGATAAAGTTGGTCCAACTGGAAGAAAGACTCAGTGTGTTTCAGTTCTTAATGTGACATACGGTAAGGTTATCTTCTTGAAACCGTCTTTATTAGGATGAAATCTTTTAATTATCCCAAAATAATCACTGATAAGATATCAAAGAAACTGACTGACTTGCAAGGAAATAGGAAATGTTGATGTCTGAGCAAAAGATCAGATGAAGCGAAACCCAAACACTGCCACAATCATGTTTTTCTTTTCACTGGCAACACAAAACCGAAGCCAAAAAGAGAAAAATGCTAATTACCAACAATATTGGTGCTTCAAGGTCCCAATTACTCCAGACTAAGCTCACCCTACAGCCTCCATGACCTTTTAATTTGGCAAACCTGTAAAACTCCAAAGTCAAGGTAATAATTGTGCTTCTCCGCTCTTAATACTTACCAAATGGGTAAGATTTTCCAGATCTGTGTTCCTGGCAGTCCTACCACGACGCTACCTGCACTGCTTTATTATCTGAACTAAGATTTTTCTCACAATGGAAGGGTTGTCCACCTCCAACGACTGATAAGATATCGACTGAGGTAGTAAAACCAACGGGATGAAAAATCCAATGGCAATAGAACAAAATCCACAATCTGTGTTTTTTCGCCGACCACTTTGAGATGATATCACCAAACGATTGAACCTTGAAGTCGCTACTTTTACGCATTTTGTTGCTACTGTTGTAGAACTGTTTTATAAACCCTATGAGTCTCCTCCATCATCCTCCTCTAATCCCTAAATATGATGCCAGGCCTTCACTCTAAGAGGCTGATAAACACGTTTTCCATTTGAAGCATAGCCTGTTAAGCTCACATGTTCATTCGGTTAGCAAGTCTATGCAATTTGGAGGTGTGTGCCCTCTTTAAAAGTTGTGAGTACAGAGAAGTCAGAGTAGTAGCAGGATGAAAGACACATTTTCTTCAAGACGTCCTGCCAGTCCACTGAATGCATCATGAGGTTGTAGTCTTGTGCTGATGCCAGGGTGATTTCTCTGACTAAACAATGCAGATGTGTGTGTGTGTGGGGGGGAGGGGAGGGAGGGGGTCATGAGTTATGAATGATGCTACCAGGCTCCTCCACACAGCACCCAGGACCTGTCCATGTCACCATCAGAGCCCCATAACTAATGCGGAGCTCTACATTCTTGACTCATTGATCCATTTTCTTCCATTACTTCGATTCCTGTTTTCTTATTTATCTCCACAAAATGCAAATCAAAGCAACAATTTGCTTATTTTTCCTGTAAGGCAACAACAGGACGCATCTCCAGCTTGGTCGCACCAGGACAAGGTTTTTTCAAACCAAAACTATTTGCCATTTTCAAGAGTTTTTTCGACAGTAAAAATTTGCTAAGATGTTCGAGGAGAAATGTAACAAGACCTGACCCAGAAAAACAAAGTGTTCTCATTGTGGCTGCTGAGTAAAAATGCATCTGTGCCACCGTGTGAACACAGGGCTCCTCTTTAAAGGAATGCCCGTCTCAAAAAGTCTTAATTAAGCAACAATGATGGAAACAGAGAACGGTGATGGAAAGGAAGATGCTCAGAGTAACGATGCTTGCTTTGGTGGTGGCTCCAACACCCTCAGCTTTACTGCTACCAAATCGCCCTTTATGACTAACATCGAGGTTTTCTTTTCTCTAAGATTCACTGTTACGTCATTAACGGTTTCTGGATAGCTATTTGATCTGACCCGCTAAAACCAAACCTGTATCTCTGACGATGACGATGCCACATGAAAAAAAGACAAAATGTCCTGCAGGTTTGTGATAAACGGTCCAGTCCAGTTCTAACCAAAAATTAGGCTATTTCAAAATTATCTTCATGAAAGTGTACTTCGTGTCACAAGCCTTTACCTGATTTCTATTACATTTGTAAAAGTTCATCAAGTTACCCGCTTTTTATTTTTGTGCACTTACACAACATAAACAGTAGAAGTTTTTAGTTTTGATAAAAAAGACAAAAAAAAAGTATTTTTCAGTCGCAGATTATGGAACTGATCAAACTGAAATCGTCTCATTTCGATCTTTTACTAATTAATTGTTGCGCCTCTGTTTGAAAGCACATTGAATGCCTGGTCAAAGGGCAGGTTTTTATTGTGCGTTTTCACTTCTCGTTCTAGTTTTAATCATGACAGAAACTCGGCACTGGGTTAAATGGGTCATTGTGTGAATACGTCTAACACGTATGCAGAAAAATATTTCCACAGCATTTCGTTTTATTGGGTGTGCGAAGAAAACTCAGGTTTTAGTATCAGCGAGGCATTTAAAAGTAGGAATCGCAGAGATGCAAGACAATATCTGAAAAGAAAAAAAAAAAGATCTATGACAGTTCTGTCTGAGAGAGAGAGCAAGACTTAGAGGGAGTAACAGAAAGGCTAAACATTTTGCAGGAAAAATTCCCCGAATTATCTTTTTTTGTATTTCAACCACTGTGTGTCACGAGTCTTATTGGATTTGAAAAGGCATGATCTCTATTTAATTCATTTTTGATTTCCTCCAAAAATGACACGGTCATATGGCAGATTATCGCTTGAGCACTTTTCAGTTCTCGTTTTAGTTTTAGTCACAACAGAAACTCTGCATGGTGGTAAACGGGTCATGAAGGGATTAAGTTTAAGAAGTGCGGTGCACATAGAGGTCTCTACAGTATTCATGCAACGTTTTTAATTTCAGATAGATCTGTCAGCGAGTTTTTCCCCCAAACCTCATCAGCAATTCAAAAACGACATCTGCAGCTTTTGACCGATACTATTAACAAAAATAACAAGTGAAATTTAAATAACAGGACAATTGATTAAACAAAACGACAAAACGACATGTTCAGTGGGCCTGACCTGTGTGATTGCAGGGGAGTGTGTCATTCCCAGAGAGTGTCCGCCGAGATGCTGGTGCTGATGGTGCGGGCTGTGCAGGCCGCCCAGGTGCGCCTGACTATGGAGGGGGGGGCTGACCTGGAGAGGAGGGGTAGAAGCTGCTGCCACATTCCCCAGGGACAGGGCTCCCTGGTGGGGGACGCTGGCCCGCGGCACCGTCCCTCTGGAGGACAGAGCCTGAAGTTGGGGATGGATCTGGTGGTGGGGAGGGGGTATGTGCGGGCCGAGGCCGGGGCTGGAGGAGTGAGAGGGGTGTGGGTACGACATGTACATGCCCGGGTGCTGGTGGGACGGGAGAGAGTGGGGGTGGGAGGAGATTGAGCTGGGGGAAGCGTGCGGACCTGGGTGGCCGGGATACACTGAGGGTTTGGGTGTGAACATTGAGGTAGGTGAGGGGGAGGAGTTGGAGGCAGAGTGAGGGGCTTTCATCTCGGAGGGGTCGCTGTAACTCTGCAGGAAACAAAACAGAAAGATTTATGTCACACTTGAACAGGTAAGCATGGGTCTGTGGGCTACACAAAACGTGCTCATTACATTTGTCACACAATCATTCTTAGGTAATGAGATTTTAGTTGGCTTATTTTGAGCTCCTATCAGAGTGAACTATTTTAAGGCTCTATCACTTTAAATCCAAATGAGCTGCTGCTGGCCGCACCCTCCTCAACTCAACGTTTCCTCTCACACATGAAAATGTCTGCAAACAAATGCACAATTATACAACTGTCCATCTCTGAAAAGCAGAAGTGGAGCCTCCTGCACAACCGGAAAGAATGCAGCAAGTGGTTTCTGGATGGTAAGTGAACAACAAAACACTTCTCTTTTCCAGCAGCCATTGTACGGTGAATACAGTGGTAAAACCAGCTGACCAAACGTGCTGCAGCTCCATGAGTTGCTAGGTGAGAGGCTAGCCTCGGCTGGGGTTGCTAGGTAACGGTGCAGCGCTCGTCAGTTGTGACTCAACAGTCAAGAGGTTCTTGAAACGGCTCAGATGCATGAAAAACGAAATGGAGACTGGAAATCAGCCACAGATGTGAGTAAACGAATGGGTGTATTACCTGTGAGACAAGGCTGGCTCTGTAGGCAGCCAGCTGTTTCAGATATTCTTTCTTAGCCGTTTCTGTCCTCTTCTTGTACACCTGAAACACAAGCATCCACCAGAACAATGAGACCCAGTTCATCGCATTAACATCACAGACAGCTTTAACTGAGCTACAGCTGTACATATCAGAATTACAATTGGCTTCATTCGCCACAATAACATAATACTCTTGTTTAAACATCAAAGGGCTTATTTCGTTAAACTGACACGTTAATAACAGATTACTTTAATTATGCATTCCCAAAACACCCTCTGCAGTTCTTTGATTCTCGACGCTTTCAATTCAGCTGGCGTGTCACTTAGAGGAGCTTTGCCTGTGCAGCGATGACTGGCAGTCCCACTGGTACTGTTGTAGTTTATGTTTTTTTTTTTGTAAAACTGTTGATTCCTGTCACAAACATCGTGTCGCTGCTCATTTCCCACCTCACGCATTTATTTCCCTTTCATGGTTTGACTGAATAGGATAAACATGTTTTCTCTCACATTGATGCTGGCGGTTGTATAAGGCACAAATGCAGACACAAGAAAAGTATCAAGCAGCTTCAGAAACATTTGAGTAGCAGCGGTCCAACAGCATATGATGTTGGTAAGAAATCTTTCAAACAGGGACTGGGAATTACCAAAGTTCAAGTTGAAGTTCGGCAATCTATCAACAATAGATATTAACGAACATTTACATGTAAACATATAAGATTACAGCCGCTAATCTGCATCTCTAGTCCCACAGGGAGGTTGATGTTAAAACACAATAATCTATGTTTTCTGCTAAAACATAGATTATTGTTTGTATTTTGACGGTTTTATATCTTATCTTAAACTTCCATATCTAATGTTAGGTTATATTCATTTAAGACAAGAGCTGAATGTCAACTGGTGCATTCACAATTTGTTATAAAACAGTACAATGATAACTTGAATTTAGAAAGTCCAGATAGAATATAAACATTTCAGAGTAAGTAAACGGAAGAAAAAAAGTATTCTGATTAAAATTGTATTGTTAATTATTATTGCAGTGGCTATCCAATTCAATTCAAAAATGCTTTTTCCCAAAAAGGAAATTAAATATTGTTGTTACTCAAATTCTTCAAAGAGTTACTGTAGATGTCGGTGGCTGTTGGCAAGAAAGATCTCCCGTAGCAGTCTGTGTTACAGTGAATTTGAAGGAGCCTCTGACTGAAGCTATTATACCCGACTGGAGCGGAAATTAAAGGCAGGCTAACAGAGTTAAAACCATCAAAAACAAAAAAAGTAATTAAAGAATAATGGTGTAATAATAAATACATCAATATAAAGAAAAATCTGAAAACATTGAAGCTTGTTTTACTTTGATGTGTAAGTGATTCCAGTTCTTTGCTAGGTGGTTTAGTCCAGCTCTACCTGTTTCTGCTCCTCTCCCAGGCCGTCCCACATGGAGGCCACGATCTTTGACACCTCTCCGAAGGTGGCGTTGGGGTTCTGAGCCTTGATGTTGGCCTGGGTGTCCCTGAAGAACAAGGCGTAGGCCGACACTGGCTTCACCGGCTCGTTGGGGTCCTTTCGCTTCTTCTTCTTTGGTGTTTTGGGTTTCTTCGAGATGTCCACTGCAGCAGGTCGCTTTTCCCCCTGCCGAGAAGAAACAGACTGACGGTTATCAGGTGTCCGGACAAGAGGGCAGAAATTCAACAGAAAATACAATAACGAAATTAAAGTTAAACAAAAATGTAACAAAATAATTAATATGCTTTTTGTTCTGTTAGCATGACCTTTCCTGTGACCTCTGCTGTACCAGTTTGATGCTATTAGTCAGCAGTGATGATGAATCAAGGGGAAAATCCCGTCTAGTCAGCAGAAGTGCTCAAGCAATTCACATTGGGTACAATTTTATTCCCTCTTGATCAGCGAACATTTCCATGATATCACAGCTAAAGTGTCATGTCAGCAACAAATAGACTGCACTTAATCTCAGAAACACTTTATTAGCATAAAGAACGCTTTACAGACCCAATAAATATCATTTTTCTAAAGTTGGAATCAGAAAATCTAAAGCCCTGCATAATTATTGTTCCTAGGTTGTTATTTTGTTGCCATTTTGCATTCCATAATTTTGTATAACATAACATAACATAACATAACATAACATAACATAACATTTTTATTCCTTTTTTCCTTTTACTTTTTTCTCTCTCCAGGGTCTCTGGGAGTATCAGTAACATTTTTGACTTTTTTGGGGGGTTAAAATTGAAACCTACATTAGTTTAAAAATAAAAAAACCCCCTAAAACTAATGACGTGATGATAGCTTTTGCAACTTAAACATAACTTTGTCAACCGAGACGGGAGTGTTTTGCTGCTGGCATGTGTATTGATTTCGTTTGCAACAAATCAATGTCCTTCTACATTATAGGGAGATCTACAGTTTCCCATGAGGAAGAAGCTACTAGTGGAAAACGTCACAGGAGGGTTTTGATTATAAACATCTAAACACACAGGAAGCCAGCTTCAGCTGCAGAAATCCTGCAGGTTTGCAGAGAACGCTGGACGTAGGTTTGTAGTTTTGCCACAGCGTTGAAATTATCGCAACTGCTTAGCCAAAACTGGAAATAATGGAAAGAACGAATGTTGCCAGAGCACTTCTGTAAAAAAATGAAGGAATTTATTGCAATGTCTGATACCTTAAGACTGAAACCCGGTTCTTACATTATTCAACTCTGTATGAATACTCCCCAGTTTCATTTAGTCTAGTTTTGTAACTCATCACACTCTGTTTCACCCTTAAATTTAAGGCGTTTCTGTCACTGCCACATCTTTCATTTCCCCATAAACCAAAAGCTTAATACTGTCGTTAATTAACTACGTCCTCGGCACAAATCATCATTGCAACACCAAACTTTCTGACAGAGCGCCATTGTGTAGCTGGTTGATAAAACAGATAAAAACAGGCTGTGTTTATCTTCTCTTGTTAATTAGCCAAACAGGCCATTTTAAAGTTCACACCAGAATAGCTTAAGCTTCTGAAAAGTGGCAAAAACACAAGGGACACATTTTTCAACATTTAATAAACGATGGTTAGATTTTATGTGACAGAATAAGCCTTTTGTTAATGAATTCATACAAAATGGTTCAAAATCCACAACTTTTAATATCCCCAGGAAATAATTGTGACTGACTCCATGAACTGGTTCATCTATTATTTCAAGAAGCTGTTAGGAAATCACAAGCAACACTTATCTCATCTTTTTTCTTTAAACATTAAAAATGCGTGCATGCAAGGTGTGATTATATGGTAAGAATGATGCTTCTGTTTTGAGCCTGACTTACGAGTTTCAACAGCTCGCAAAACACTTGGTAGTTTGTTATACAAGAACTTCGGCTTTTATTGGATCGAGGTTACGTTACTCATATAGAGTTACCTTTTACGACATGGTATTAGTGTCAGAGTGCAGTGACACTGTGGCTTTTCCTCTGAGTGGCACGGAAAGGTTCACTAGTTGCAACACTTCACCATAAACTGCAGCTTTAAAATGAAGAGGGAAAAACTTGATGTGGCTGGAGTTCACCTTCACTTTAAGTCTGCATGCATTTTTTAAAAACATACATATAGAGTAAAGAACCTTGAAGGGACTGGAAAGAACCCCGAAATACTCTGTGGGTTAAGCAAATTATCCTTAAGTTCATTGGTAAATTAATAGATTGGAATTAGAGATGCAGAGAGAAGCTAGCTGTTTATCAGAGTTTGTTTGTTAATGTTTGTTGTTGTGTCAGTAAACACACCTAACTAAGCCCTAATATTTGACTGAACAACAACACTCAGTGGTGAAGACGTTGTTACGGCTACAAGGACAAAGTTTCCTGTTTTCAGGTCCCTAAAAGTGAAGTTTGAGAAGAATCTAAAACGACACTTTCCCTGCTGCAGCAGTTTTCAAACCCCTCTTGTGAAATTATTTGGATTTTGACATTTTTGGAAGTCTCATAGGTGAGATGAGAATCTACTTGCTCTAATAAGCCAGAGGTGTCAAACTCATTTTCATTTGGGCCATAGCAAGATCACGAATATCCTCAAAGGGCTAGCTGTGGCAGAANACTTAAATTACATTTGATTGATACTTTTATTATGCAAACTATTTTATCTCTGTTGGAAGCAGTTGTAAAAGCTGTAAATAAATTGATAATAAATCAGACTAATAAAACAGAGCTGTTCTGAACTTGTCGCACACGACAGACGCTCAAAAACAAGTCGGCATTTGGTGTAAATTTCAACACTCTTGAGTCAGACGGGACACCCGTGTTTCTCAGGTGACATGAAGCTCTACTGAGCATGCTCAGAAAGTGACCAGGTAACCCAAGATCAACACACCCGAACATGTTTAGGTCTCCGTGGCAACTGGTGAATGCAGGGAATTTGAGTTTTAATTCAGCTGTCAGACCTGCGTGTGTGTCGCAGGATGGGAGCGAGGCATGCCGAGCGTTCGTCAGCAGGGAGGGAATCTTTGGGTTTTAACTAAAAAGGTAAGGACTTTGTATCTTCTTAAATGATGAGCTGGAAAACACAACCTGAACGCTGATCTGTATTGGCTTTGGTAATGGAGTAGATGGCTCACACGCACAAAAAAAAAAAAAATGTATATATGAGCAGAATCTGCTTGTATTTCTCGGTTTAGTGCTCTACTTAGAAAACTGAAATGTTTCATGTTTCTTTTGGCTACATTGTCAATGTTGTCACTGAGATCATGTTGGTGTCTCTTTAAATCTGGCAGCTTGTAGATAGAGTAAACCTGATCAACAAAAACTATTTTTCAGGTTTTCAGAAAGTGTGCTGTGAGCAAAACCTGAATGTTGCATTCATTTCGAATCAAGCTGCAGTTTTCAGCAGCTTCCATCAGAGCGCAGAATCGATCGAAGCGATTTTAAGAACGTTGCGGTTTTCGATACTCGAGTATCTGCTGACATCAACGTAAAGATTATTAGCTGAGCAGCAGAGCTTGTCCAATTGTTGGAAATCTTAATACTTGTTAGTAAAGTGAACAATAACTAATCAGCTGCATATAATTCAGTTTTATTTGATGAAAGATCAGAAATAAAATACTTTTCAGCTGAAATATGTCATCCAAGCTACCAAAGCCCAGGCATTTTTCAATCTGATTTCAAATGTGAATTCACTTCCTGTTTGAGATTTGCTGAAAAAGAAACAGACAACTCTGCCTCTTGTGAGCTTTTGAAGTGCTTTCAGGAAACATGACGACAGGAAGTTGATTTTTAGATGCCCCAAAAACGCACAAGACTGAAAAATGCATAGAAAGCTCTACATTACAGGATATATATATATAAAAAAGAACAGAACAGCCAAAACCGTCTGTAGATTGCCCACAAATACAACTCGAATCAGATATTTGCATACAATTAAACCCCAAATTATACAACTCATAGCCTTGGCACATTTCTAAAGATTACTTTCATTCAAACTAGGAAGTTTGTTTCTGATTGGAAAAGAAAAGATAAAGATAATATGAAAATATGCATACATTCTGAAAGAAAATAGATTCTGGGTTTACTAACATTTTATATATATAAAAAAGTCCCTTTCAGAATTACTCTTTCCTCAATAACCAACGGAAAAATCTTTAGTGCCACTACAGCAAGCAATCCCTTCTTGTAATTTCTGACCAACATTTTGCATTTTGTACGTTCTTGCTGGTATTTTAAAGATTTAGACTTACATGATGAGCTCTAGTTCTCTGAGGTTGGAAGGTCTCCTGGACGTCACCCTAATCTTTAACTCCTTCCACAGACTCCAGCAGATTCAGGTTCCGACTTTGGCTCAAAAACTTTGATAGAGGATTGCTTCCAGTCAGAAGAAAAATGTTAGTCAAATGAAAGATTACTCTACAACCTGGAGCTGAAAGGGGTCTGTAGAAAATGGGGCTTAACTTTGAAAAACGAAAAAAATGGGGTGGTGTTAAGAGGACAAAAAGATGAAAATGATGACTGGAGAAAAAAAACAAATATAAAAATTTAAACAAAGACGTGAAAACAAGAATCTCAACAGGATGAACCTAAAGTAAGGACCTCATAAAAAGTCAACCTAAAAAAACTTCACCACAAAATATTCAAACTTAGATTTTTTTTTTTTTAAAGTCCTAATAATTTTTTTTCATAAATAAAATGTGTCATGAATATTGTGAAACAGATTTGGAAGAAAAGTTCTGGGATTTCTTTTATGACCTTTTTTATGACCTTTTCATTTTTCAGGAGACAAGCCTCAGAGGCGTTTTTTCTTCTTCTTCTTCTTCTTCTTCTTTTTCTTTTTGGTTGGATTAGAGTTAAGTAACATAATCATCCGATGTTTCATTTTCTCTGCTTCCCTTTTCGAAACTCTTTGTCATGTTTTGGCAGCATGCTCTGGATCGTCGTCATGCTGAAAGCCTCCATTTGGTGCCAAACTTTCAGACCAGGCATCGTCCTGTCAGCCCGTGTTTTTGCACATTCCCAGCTAAATCTACAACTTGTCCCCTCAACATGTGGTATTTATCATTTTCACAGCTCCTCATACAGTAATCCTGCATGTGCACATCATGGTCAGAGCTATGCATTACAGAGTATTTTTTAATGATCCCCATCTGATGCACGTAAATATATTTTGGTCCTATTTTACCAATTAGACATAATTAACAACAGTCCCCCCCATCCCTACCCACCATATTAGAGAATTATAGAGCCTGTAAACAGTTTTCTGAGTTTCTTTGGTATTTCCTCTACATGTGCAGCTGAGGTGCTGACATGCAGATGTGGGCCCAGTTCGCTTCTCAGTTTAATCAACTAATTGTTTGTTTATGCTTCCTTAACATAAATGGGCAGCAGATGACCACAATAGTGTGATGGGGCCATTTTCTTATACTTTTTTTTCCAGTAAACTAAGGCAGAACTATAATTTTGCACGTTCTTATAATGACTCTTTTCCCAGGAATCTGGATAAACACGTTTGAAATTTTTCTCTAATCTACACCAGATTAAAAAAACAAAAACAAATAGACACTCAGGCTCCATGTAAACGTCAACCATCACAAATATTTCATTTAAATTCAATTAAATCTAATTCACTTCAATTCATCTTAGTTCGATTCAAAAACACTTTATTTATCCTAAAAGGGAAATTAAATGTCATGACTAACATCATCCAAGCACCTTCAAATAGGTTGTTAAGGACGGTGACGCTCTGGACAGGAAGTGACGCTGGGTAGCAGCCAGTCTTGCGTCAACGCTAAATAGGCCTCTGATTGCAGACCGTCGCTGTCTTTCTGTCTTAACAGCACAAAATCAAGGCAGGATAATTCACAGTTACATGTCCTGGTTGGCACTATCTGTCGCCGGCGAGCACTGCTGATCCGTGTCGTTTGCTTTGGCTGCTCCTCTTTTAAGTTTCTGCCTGGTTGTACGGTCAGAAAGTCGGGGGTGTGTCCCTCAAGCATTGTGTTTGACGGAAGACACGGTTTGAATTTTCTCTTTCTCTCTCTGCTCTTCGGTCCATGAAGCCTCCTTGTTTACTCCTCTGGTACCTCAGGTAATTTTTGAGCTTCGAGATGGCAGTCGCTCCCAAGTTGTAAAAACAGCGCACTGTTCCCACACTCTTATGCATCACAACAACTCTCTGAAAGGGGGGAAAAAAGATAATAGTAAAAAGTTCTACCAGCTGCACAGCATTCAAAACCAGACGGAATAATTATTCAAACATGCAATGCCTCAACCAAGAAGAATAAGAAAAAAAATTAAGAACATAAGTCTACAAAAAGAACAAATCGGAACTGACGTAGCAGAGCAACGTGCTGTCGTCATGAGCGGCGCGCTTCTAGAAAATTAAAATAAACGTATCGCTGGAGAAGCTACACCCTTTTAACCATTTACAAGCTTCTTTTGTGATTCTGATTTGGAACATCCAACTGTGTCCAAGTTGTAATAATCTGCATGTTTAATCTCATGGTCACTTTCTCAGTTTACGATCAATTTGATCCTTGGTGGTTGTTAGTTTTGTTGTTGTTAAAAATGTATGAATTTTGCTTAAAAGTTAAATTTTGACCAAAAACCAACCAATCTAAATGAAGACTTATCGTATTTTAGTCAAAATGATGCCATGATTTTCAACTTGCCCAATAATATTTAATATTAAAAGGGTTTATGTCCATATTTGAGACATAATAAATCATACATTCAGATGTATGATTTTAAAAATGAAAATTCTTATTAATTTAAAATTCTGCACCCAATTCTTCCTTAAATCCACTTAAATAATCTGCTTTATGCTCATTCCATTCTATGAAATTCATGCCAACGGTGAATTTGTTAACCTCTGACTGACTCTGAGTCAGTAAAGCTGTTTAGGTTTTTATCAGAGGATCAAATACATTTCTTGTGGTGTGAAGATGCAAAGATGTTGCACTGCGATAAAGGAAGCCACTTTTTTTTTTTTCTTTTTTGTTTTACTGTGGTTGTTCTGATGGTCGATTCTGGTAAAAGTTTGTACTGCAACATAACACAAACTTGTTTCATAACAGACGACTCAGGGAAATGCAGCCCGATAGCGAAGGTGCTTCAGCAGAAACCCGATAGGCCTCAGTGTTTGGCCGTCAGCCATCACTCAGCATCCTGTTTGTCTGCCTAGCAACAAAACAAAAACCTTCTCTACTGCTCTCCTGCTTGAATGTTTAAATGCTTGATTTGAATATTCAAATCTTAGTTAGAAATGCGTGCACAACTGCAATATCCTCCTGACTACCAGTAGTTCATTTTTGTCCTCTGTAGAGGACATTTCTAAACTTGAATGTCTCCCACACCCTGCATTCTACTGAATTAATTCCTTTTGGTATCTAGAGAGGACATTTAGGGCTTTTCAATGACACCACATGTGAAGGGGTGGGACTTTACCTTTTTCTAATTAATAAAAATGGCATTCAACAGTAATAACACATTTAATGGGAAGAGACAAAGTAAGTGCATAAATATTCTAATTACCTTACAAAGACTGTGGGATTTAAAAAAAAAATGGTGACTGGACAATATGTTTTTTTCCTGGTAGTCAGCAGGGTATGACACACACAAAGAGCCTCAAAGTGCTCTCCATCAAACCCGATTCTGTATTTTCAGGCTTTTATTTATGAAATAAAAACCTCAACTTAAGGCTACATCATCTTCCAGAGTTTAAGCAAATAATTTGTTGGTTTTAATCAGCTTTTATCATTGGGTTTATTTTCAAGATTAGTTGTGCAAAGACGTCATTTTAGTGTTTTCACCATGTATTTTCAGATTAAACGCGATGGTGACAATAACGAAGCTGCATCGAGTGAGAGCTGCGTGGAAGAGATGCTGCCTCGTCGCCATGTCGACTCTTCTGTAGTACACCATGACCTGTGAGAACTCTCAGCTTGCTCCGTGATTATATTAACAGCAAAATGTCATGAAGTTCTGCTGAAAAGAAAACAGATGTCTGAATTCGTGTCCAGGTGTTTTGCTGATGTTCCTGCTGCCAGTCGTCGAAGCCCAGCGTGTTCCAGCCTGCCCCGTTTCTTGTGCGGTCTGCTCGGAGGATGCAGTCATCTGTCAGAGGCTTGCTAACATCATTGGTACGACTCACACAGTTTCTTCCTCAAGTGTCCTCCTGTTTTAGAGAAGTGTGTGGCTGCTACTGTTGTGTGTGTGTCGTTGAGCAGATGCTGCAGACTCGACCCAGGCTCTGCTGCTAACTGAGGGCTCCATCTCTGTGGTCCAGCAGGCCTCGCTGTCTGTCCTCAGGAACATCACGGTTATAGGTCAGTACAAAACGAGGATGGGTTGGATGCACAGACACTAGCTTGCAAAAATGGTCGTACTCTTGGCACTAAGCATACAACCAAAATCTATTCTTATGTTAGAGAGATTCAGTCAAAATCCAGATCTTACTCAAACTGAGAATCTGTGCAAAAACCTCAGAGTGCTCTCCATCAAACCCGACTGAATTTGATTTGCATTACAAAGAAGTATAGAAGTTACTATTTTCTCTACTTTGTGTCGATCTATGACATTAAATACTAATGCAACTCGTTCAAGCTTTTGCTTGTAGCATGGCAAAGTGTGATTCAAATACTTTTGTAGAGCTACGCATAATATTTGTGTACATCACTAATACAGGATGCATAAACCTTCACGTCTACAGGCCTGAGCAGCAACCACATCTCAGAGCTTAGTGAGGACGCCTTCAGAAACCTGCCTTTCCTCCACACTTTGCTGTTGGACCACAACCTCCTGACCAGCCAGGCTCTGCAGGGTGGAGCGCTGATCAATCTCAGCCAGCTGGAAGTTCTTGCGCTGGGCCACAATCACATCAACATGGTGCGTGTCTTCACGGGGCAAATCCAATATTTTATTTCAAGGCGACTGAACGCAAAGGCCGCCTTCTCGTTGGCTTTAGCGACACGTTGCAGGGCTAAATCATCAAGGCAGTAACGTGCTCCTCTTGCTGGTGTGCAGATCCAGGCTGGTTGGTTTACAGGCACAAAGGCTCTGCTCAGCCTGAAGCTGGAGGGAAACCTGGTCACCAGGCTGAACCCTGGATCCTTTCCTCTGAACGACTTCAGGAGCCTGGAGACTCTGGATCTTTCGGATAATTTGATAGATTTTCTGGACAGAAACAGGTAATGCAATTTTTTTTTTAAATATATATATGAAAATTCACCCAGGTTATACCATCTTATATGCCCACCGTATCGTGCTTTTAGCTTCCGAGGTCTGGTTAGCTTGAGGAGCCTGGATCTCTCCAGAAACCGTCTGAGTTCAGTTCCTCCAGAGGCTTTCTCCTACCTTGTGTGGCTGTCGAACCTGAACCTGGACCTCAATTCGTGGAACTGCACATGCGAGCTGCTGGAGCTGGCTGCCGTCCTGACGAGCTTCATCCAGGAGCCGGACAAGGTACGCATGTGCGACGTCGTCGTGCAAACTCGTTACCTGTGACAGTAAAGATCTCAGAGCACAGGTTTCTTGAAAACTAACACCCGTACGTCCCGTTGTCCTCAGGCGCTGTACAATGGCCGTCGGATGATGTGTGTGAGTGCGGACAACCCGGCTGTGACCACGGTGCTGGAGCTGACTGAAGCCAACTGCGTGCCGTCCAATCAGAACATCACGGTGCAGATAGAGGCGAGAGGCAGCGTGGCGCCTCAGCAGTACGCTCGAGACCTGGCCATAGCTGCAGTCATCTGCTTCCTAGGTCAGAATATTAATCGGTGCCGGGAAGAAAAGCTGGTTTCCCCCCATTGGTTCTCATGCTGTGGTACAACTCCCACTGCTGGTACTTAGACTAACCTCTTTTGCGGTACTCTCACATGTTTGAAACCTCTCAGAAAAGTGATGCTGGTACAAACTGTAGCACATTCTAGATTTCTAGAATTGTGCCACTCATGGTGGTGTTCACGTTTTGGATAATTACTCCCTCTGGATTTGGATGCTGTTCGTCTGAAAGGGATTTTCTTCCAATTATTATTATTATTATTATTATTATTATTATTATTATTTATTTATTTTTACCAAATTGCAGAGAGAGGAGGAGGAAGTTCAAACCATCTCTTTTTTTGATATTATTATGGGCAAGAGTCATATCCCCAATTTCAGCGTCTCTTTTTCCCGGCTTTCAAACTTTACGGCCAGACAGAAATTTAAAAAATATTGTCAATACATACCGGACGTGTAAACAATTTTGAACTGTGAGAGGAAGACAAAAACAACCCATTCCCGGAGAAAACATGCAAACTCCCCACAGAAAAACCGAGGACATTCTCAGTATCGATCAATGATGATTTCCTCTTGTTTAAAAAATAGCTGGCCTGGTTCTTGGAAAGTGTTGTATCTACTAAGGCAGTCCTTGCTGTAAACAAATTTGAGCTATGGTGTAAAATAATCAAAGACATAGTTGTCAGTGTCATACACAGTAAAACATCACATGCTCTAACAAATCTAACGCCCCGCTCCCCTCAAATTGTGGTTGTAAATTTTTATTGTTTCCTGTTGTGTTTCTCCGCAGGAGGAGTCGCTTTGACCCTGCTTGCAGTCTTGATCTGTTACCACGTCTCTCAACAGAAGAAGAAGAAGAAGAAAGAGAGCCAAAGACTGAAGGAGGAACGGGACAAAGACAGAACAACTGCTAACCATGTAAATCAACTCGGAGATCAGGAGAGGACGAGGGATTTTTTCTTGCAAGCCAACAGCAGTCAACAATGGAGCAAAGAGTCCATGACGCTGGACGAAAGGATGGATATGTTTAAGTCCAGAGCTGAAGAAAATGGTAGCAATGTCCATTGCCCTCATTGCAACACTAATGGGAAGATGCCGAACCAAATGAGAAAGGGTAAGTGGGCAAACAGAGGACCTGAGGCTGAAGATGTCCAGGAGAGAAGGAAATCGAGGATGATGGTGGAAGAGGAGAGAAGGAGAGGAGTTATTCAACAACAGAATTACAGCTGGAATGTCTCTAACAAGGTTCCTCCCCACATCGCCAACTCATCTTTTCATCTGCTGAGAGAAACGTCAGACAATGTTCCACCCTACAAGGCTGACGGTGACATGGGCAACCACTGGACTGATGATGAATCAAAGAGCAGAAGCTATGAGGAAGAAAGAAATTGCCACAGGACCTCCAGACCTCCAGAGGAGAACTTGACACACAGGACGCCTCACTCCAACCAAATGGACGTCTCTGATTTCAATGGCAAGGTAAGGAGGGAGCCGTTTAGAAAGATGAACACAGAGGTAAAAAGAGAGGCAAAAAATGTAAAGTTTGATCTGACAAGTTCAAGAACTAATCGAGGCAAGGAAAGTCTGGAGGAGGAGGAGGAGGAGGCAATTCCCAGAGGCAACGAGAAAAACAGGAGACACAGAGTCCAGTCCAGCCATTTGATGAAGGTCAAATTGAACTTAAACCCCTTAAAAAAAAGCAAAGTCCATCCGAGGAAGAAAAATGAGCATGGTCACACCAAGAACACAAGCTCCAAGACGAGTAAAGAGAAAAGACGGCATGGAAAAGGCGAAGAGGAGGAAGGAGAAGAGAAATCTGGCAAGAGATCTAAGAGTAGCAGAGAGAAGAAGAGAAAGTCCTCCAAAACGGAGGAGGCAGACAAAGGAGAGCATAAAAGCAGCACATCTAAAAGAGATAAAAGTGCAGAAGGTGACCAAGAAAAGAACCAAAACATCTCCCAGCCGCCTGACGGCACCATCGTCTCTGCACAAAACCTCCAGACTCTCCAGTACCAGACTGCGGGACTGGCATTGGGTGGGGCTCAGCTGGCTTTCCAGCATCCCTTCTCCTTCGGTCCAGCTGACAGGAATCGTACTACCAACCTTTCCTTGCTGAACTCGCCTGGCTCACAGCTAACTGGAAGCACCCTGTCTCTTCAAGCAGGGAAGGCTTTGCTCAACACCATGTCCTCAGGATCCTATCCACTGCTTACCGGGGGTCTGGCTAATCCCATTGCTCCTGGCGTAACACTCAGTGGGTTTAACGTAGCTCCAGAAAGCTTCGCTGGACAACCTGCAGTATCGACCAGGTCCTCAAATCCTGCTCTTCTGGCCAAAATTATACAAGCCAATCCTTTACAAGCAGGTAGAAACCCCACAGCTCCACTTCTTACCTCTACATCTGATGGTCTTGTCTTGAGTTTAGCAAACCCAGCTAATAACCCAGCTGCATTGGGTCACAGCCAGACGCAGGTCGACGGTTCTGCATCTGCAGCGGCGCCGAAGCTTGATCTAACTCACAGTCAAGACATTCAGAGCGGACAGGGACAGATTCAATCGACCACTGAGTCACAAGCCCCCTCTACTAAAGACAACCTCCCTGAACAGGATCAAGACGAGACGTCGGGGGAAACCTCAGAAACGAGAGTGGAGAAAATGTCTGTCAATATGCCTCCTGAGGGTGTGGCTCAAACTGAAGGACCTCAGGTAGGAGGATCAGGAGAATGTCTGAAGGCAGACAATACGTCTGTAATGGATCAATCAGCTCCTAGTCTGTCCATACCAGGTGAATCCTCCCCAGCTGCTGGAGGGGCGGCCCTCTTGCAGCAGGAGTACCTGTCAGAAGAAGGAGGCTCCTCACCGAGCCGGAGGAAGCTGAGGCTGGTTCTTCCAGAAAAAACATCAAACCGGCCGCCTACAGCTCTAGAGAGGAAAATCCTCTAGCAGCTCAGATCATTGGTTCCTTTTTAAATTCGGGTGTGTAAAGATCTGAGTAAAAAAAAAAAACAGTGAATGGAGGAAGTGCAGTTGATATTGATGAACTGTCTAAAAATATCCAATTGGTGTTGGTGGTGGGGGGAAGAGAAACCAAACCTGTGTGTAAGACAGTTGCACTTGTTGAGACAGTTTGAGATCCTAAAGTGTATGTGCTAAACGCACAAAATGTTGGCCTGTGAGCGGAAGGGATGAGACCGAAACAGCTATGGATGATTGGCCGGCACGGCTTGTCCGGCTGCTGCGTGATCTACCTGCAGGGACGGGGTTACGTCCAAAACCTGCTCCAGTTGCTTCTTATTACTTCTGTTCCTTCAAAATGGCTTCCACTGTCAACAAGCAGCAACCTTTGCATTAAAGCAGAGGTTACAACTGTATGTTGATTATTCACGTTTTATTAGTTGTTTTGTTTACATCTTTTTTTATGTTTTCAGTACTCTTCTTCAGCACCGTCTGATAGGCCACACGTATTGTCCATCTTCTTGAATATTTAAGTCTTATAAGTCTTAAGTTTTATAACCTGCCTCTACATTAAAGCCATTTCTTTTTGAATCCCAAATCACTGCTCATAAACGGAGAAGGTAACGCTGCGGCGTATGGGTGCAGTAAGGTTATGTACAAATATCCAGCTGCAGTCAGATAAAGGTATTGCCAACCGCTCGGCGATAAACAACATGAAACATGTTTTGAAGTAACGACTGCACATCGGTGCAGCATCGACTTTATTCTCAAACACATTATTAGAATCTAAAAATAAGAAAATCTTCATGGTTGATGCCCAGAGTCCTTTCATCTGCCAAAATAAAACACATGAATACAAAGAGATACAGAGCAACAGAGAGATGCCTCTTTCCATTATCCTCAACACAAAAACAAACCTCAGTTTAATAAAAAAACAAACAAAAAAAAAACATGAAAACACAGCCAACCCGGCAATAGTTACAGTTTTTTGTTGTTTTTTTTAAATAGTCTCTGAGCACAGAGAAATAGAGATGATAAAAGAGACCATGCAAACCAGTCAGCCACTCTGCGGTCTTATTAACACCTCACACACTCACACTTGCTTGGATCCAAATCCGTATTATCGACAGACATATGCCAGGAGGAAAAGCTGGCTTCATACAAAGGAGTACTTCTTTTATTAAACAGGAAATGTTTAACATTTTATCATCTCAGGGACTAAAATATTTCAGATTTCTTCAAGAGAACAATGAAAGTTATTTCATCTTAGACATTTATTCACATTTAGAGCCTGGATAAACAAGTGGGGGCAGGGGGGAGGGTTCTTCTGTTTATCTTTAAAAAAGCAACATAAACTGGGGTTTTAATCAATGTCTTCCCTTTTCAGAGTCACCCAAACCTGTGGGAGTTCATCATTTAAGCAAAGAGTCGGAGGGGGGAAACACAACCGGAGTAATATTTGGTTTATATTGTTACGTTTTTAATGCTGTGCTTCTTTTGGCTTTGACCGCAAAGAAAACACAGCAACTTTCAGCTCAAAGGAAAAAAAAGAAAAGAAAAAAAAAACAAAGGCTGGCTTTAAATTTTTCCTTTTAACCAATTATGTTACAGCAATTTACACATGACCTACTACAGAACCTCCTGGCGCCGATTATAATCACCGTCCTCAGTAGAAACAAGAAACTAGGTATGAAAAACTTCTGCGAAGACAGAAAATATTCAAATGTTGGGGGGTATGTACACCAGTCCGCGTGGTTCACAGCACAGGATCTACCCACCTCTTTCCACTCACTCTTATTTTCAGCAGAAATGGGAACAATTACGCAGTGAGTGATACAGCCATTAACAGACGCTTATGCCACATTGTAAACACTGCTATACTTTAAAGAGATAGTAGTAATATATACAAACTCATTCGGTTTTTCTTCTTCTTGGGGTTTTGTTTTGTTTTGTTTTTTTTTCTTTTAAGTGCTGAATTCAAGTTTTAGTTCACACTTTGATGACAAGTCCACTGCGAGTCCGTTTCGTGTTTGGAGATTTGATTGGGCGTTAAGCGAGAACCAGGCCCGACTCAGTGCTGGAGTTCCCGTTGTGGCAGTATAAGGGTCCATATTTGGTGCCGTTTTGTCCCGAGATTAGCTCAGATACAGCGGTTTGTCTCTCTGAAGACTTCTGGAGGAAAACAAAGAGATCAGTCGTCAGCTAAGATTCGTCTTTCTAAAGAGAAGTGCTTGCTGGTCTTTTTAAAACGTGAAAATAAGCTTTAGAAATGAATGGACAAAAACTAATAAAATAATTTTGACAAAACTTTCTATTCAACTGCCTTCTTAAAAGGTTAACGTCGGTGAAAATGACAGAAGTGTAATTTTTTTTTCTGCGTGTTTGAAGAAAAGAAGTTGGTTTCACCATGAGAGGAAAATGTGACAAAGACAAGTGGAAACATTGAACAAATGAAGCATGCGGGGTTCTGCTCTGAGGAGTGATAAGAAAACTGTAACCATTCTCAAACAACATATAACAAGCCAAAATCCCTTTTTTTTTTGCAGATCGTTCTCTTGAAAAATCTGTCAAATTTCACCCGAGCAGGGGTGTAGCTAGAAGGTGGGGTGTGGGTGCCCACTGAAGTTTGCTTTGGTTCCCTTTTTTCAATTTTTTCAAATGGCTGTACAATTGATGAGGTCAATTGTACAGCCATTTTCACTTTTGCCTTATTAGTTTTGATAAGTATTATTGGCTTGATAGTTGTAAATATTCAAAATGAAATTTGGACATCATAAAAGTTCAGGTTTGAAATGTGTTGTGATCCTGTGACAGGAGGTAACATTAAACTTACACAACTCTATATAAAGACACAAAGAGGCCTTTTCAGTGTGTTTAAAACTGAGTACATTTATTTTATGTCTACTTATGCTAAACACAGTTTCATACTTGGGACTTTTACGTCTCCGAGGATGGAGAGACGTTAACCCGCGGCGAACTGTGGTGTTAATACCAACCCGTTGCCATGGTATTCAGTGCTCCAGTCCAAGGAAGGGTGGTGGTTTGGTGTGTGGCGGCCCAGCTGGTGGTAGTCCACTGATGGAGACATTACTGCTCCACTATTCAGCATCGCTCCGCCCATTGACTGGTAGTCAGACTGGAGTGAAGGATGGTAGCCCTGGAATGAAGCAGCAAAACAAAACAAGTTTTAGATGAGGTCATTACGTTTTTCTGCTCATGTAAAAGTAAATATATCCTCCACCAGAGGATTAAAATGGGAAACAAATTAAAGTGCATAGCATAAATATGCAATGCCATGCAGAAGTATTCGCACTTTTTGCACATTTTGTGATGTTACAACTGCAAATGCCAACATATTTCAACTGGGATATGATAATAATAATAACTAAGTGGAAGGGATACCGTTCATAAATGCAACTGTGAAAGGTTTGGTGTTCATTTGTATTCAGTCCATGTGAGTTACCAAGTCTTTCCAGTTCCAGCTCTTAAATTATTGGGTATGTATCTTCCAGCTTTGCACATCTGGAGTCTTAATTTTTTTCCTCATAATTGTGAAAAACTCAAATTGAGACTGGATGAAGAACATTAATTTTCAAGCTTTGCAACTGAGGGTTTCACAGAATAGTTGTAATATTAAAACTGAAGATGAATTACACACACGGACACTATTTGCATAGGTGACTTCTAAAGGTAATTTGTTTTCACCAGATTTTATCTAGTTGCATCAGAGTCAACAGAGCTAAACGTGAATGCATGCCATGTTTTTTATATTTTTTATATATTTTTTTGTGTCTTTGAGCAGGTGTTCATCATCTTCTTCAGCCTGAATTAGTTCATAGATAGCTGAAGTTTTATATCAGCGGGTCTTAAAAACCTTCCGATTCAGAAAAGAGGCTTCTAGATGAACTGGGACGTAAACGTTTGCAACGTAAGCGAAGTGAAAAGGTTTCAAATCAATCACAGGTTCATCAGCGGCAATTAGTGAGGCTTGAGCGTCTTGCATCATATGTGAAGGAGGTGGGCGGAGTAAAAGGGAGGATGAAAACGCAGGAGGTGGAGCAGGAGACGGAGAAGGAGGTGAACATTTCTCCAACCTGAGGACACTCAGGAGAAACGGGGACTGAGAAACGAGGGTGCGCGACGACAACGTGCAGACGTGAGCGTTTGTGCAGGGAGGAGAAGAAGAGGGAGTGAAAGGGAAGTTAATCTGAGCGTTGTGAGTGAAAGAGGAGAAAGGGGAGGACAGCAGGTGGTTGAGTTCTCCCCCCGCTCCCGTCCCCCTCTCCTCCTCTACCTCACCTATTCATCTATTGTCGAGCAAATTCTTCTCCTTTACTCCTTCACAAAGACCCCATCTGCCTCCTTTGTCTCTCCCTCCCTCCCTTCCCCCATCAGCTCTCACTCTTCACCCAGAAAAAAACATAAAAAAAATAGTTTGGAACTCGGTCACTGTCTCTTCTCGTTTTTCCCTGTGTTTTCTTCTTCTTTTTTTTATTTACTCTTTTTCTAAAACCTAGGAGTGATGGGAGATTATGAGAATCAGGGATTTTAAAGAGAATGATAAAGTTGGTCCAACTGGAAGAAAGACTCAGTGTGTTTCAGTTCTTAATGTGACATACGGTAAGGTTATCTTCTTGAAACCGTCTTTATTAGGATGAAATCTTTTAATTATCCCAAAATAATCACTGATAAGATATCAAAGAAACTGACTGACTTGCAAGGAAATAGGAAATGTTGATGTCTGAGCAAAAGATCAGATGAAGCGAAACCCAAACACTGCCACAATCATGTTTTTCTTTTCACTGGCAACACAAAACCGAAGCCAAAAAGAGAAAAATGCTAATTACCAACAATATTGGTGCTTCAAGGTCCCAATTACTCCAGACTAAGCTCACCCTACAGCCTCCATGACCTTTTAATTTGGCAAACCTGTAAAACTCCAAAGTCAAGGTAATAATTGTGCTTCTCCGCTCTTAATACTTACCAAATGGGTAAGATTTTCCAGATCTGTGTTCCTGGCAGTCCTACCACGACGCTACCTGCACTGCTTTATTATCTGAACTAAGATTTTTCTCACAATGGAAGGGTTGTCCACCTCCAACGACTGATAAGATATCGACTGAGGTAGTAAAACCAACGGGATGAAAAATCCAATGGCAATAGAACAAAATCCACAATCTGTGTTTTTTCGCCGACCACTTTGAGATGATATCACCAAACGATTGAACCTTGAAGTCGCTACTTTTACGCATTTTGTTGCTACTGTTGTAGAACTGTTTTATAAACCCTATGAGTCTCCTCCATCATCCTCCTCTAATCCCTAAATATGATGCCAGGCCTTCACTCTAAGAGGCTGATAAACACGTTTTCCATTTGAAGCATAGCCTGTTAAGCTCACATGTTCATTCGGTTAGCAAGTCTATGCAATTTGGAGGTGTGTGCCCTCTTTAAAAGTTGTGAGTACAGAGAAGTCAGAGTAGTAGCAGGATGAAAGACACATTTTCTTCAAGACGTCCTGCCAGTCCACTGAATGCATCATGAGGTTGTAGTCTTGTGCTGATGCCAGGGTGATTTCTCTGACTAAACAATGCAGATGTGTGTGTGTGTGGGGGGGAGGGGAGGGAGGGGGTCATGAGTTATGAATGATGCTACCAGGCTCCTCCACACAGCACCCAGGACCTGTCCATGTCACCATCAGAGCCCCATAACTAATGCGGAGCTCTACATTCTTGACTCATTGATCCATTTTCTTCCATTACTTCGATTCCTGTTTTCTTATTTATCTCCACAAAATGCAAATCAAAGCAACAATTTGCTTATTTTTCCTGTAAGGCAACAACAGGACGCATCTCCAGCTTGGTCGCACCAGGACAAGGTTTTTTCAAACCAAAACTATTTGCCATTTTCAAGAGTTTTTTCGACAGTAAAAATTTGCTAAGATGTTCGAGGAGAAATGTAACAAGACCTGACCCAGAAAAACAAAGTGTTCTCATTGTGGCTGCTGAGTAAAAATGCATCTGTGCCACCGTGTGAACACAGGGCTCCTCTTTAAAGGAATGCCCGTCTCAAAAAGTCTTAATTAAGCAACAATGATGGAAACAGAGAACGGTGATGGAAAGGAAGATGCTCAGAGTAACGATGCTTGCTTTGGTGGTGGCTCCAACACCCTCAGCTTTACTGCTACCAAATCGCCCTTTATGACTAACATCGAGGTTTTCTTTTCTCTAAGATTCACTGTTACGTCATTAACGGTTTCTGGATAGCTCTTTGATCTGACCCGCTAAAACCAAACCTGTATCTCTGACGATGACGATGCCACATGAAAAAAAAGACAAAATGTCCTGCAGGTTTGTGATAAACGGTCCAGTCCAGTTCTAACCAAAAATTAGGCTATTTCAAGATTATCTTCATGAAAGTGTACTTCGTGTCACAAGCCTTTACCTGATTTCTATTAAATTTGTAAAAGTTCATCAAGTTACCCGCTTTTTATTTTTGTGCACTTACACAACATAAACAGTAGAAGTTTTTAGTTTTGATAAAAAAGACAAAAAAAAAGTATTTTTCAGTCGCAGATTATGGAACTGATCAAACTGAAATCGTCTCATTTCGATCTTTTACTAATTAATTGTTGCGCCTCTGTTTGAAAGCACATTGAATGCCTGGTCAAAGGGCAGGTTTTTATTGTGCGTTTTCACTTCTCGTTCTAGTTTTAATCATGACAGAAACTCGGCACTGGGTTAAATGGGTCATTGTGTGAATACGTCTAACACGTATGCAGAAAAATATTTCCACAGCATTTCGTTTTATTGGGTGTGCGAAGAAAACTCAGGTTTTAGTATCAGCGAGGCATTTAAAAGTAGGAATCGCAGAGATGCAAGACAATATCTGAAAAGAAAAAAAAAAAGATCTATGACAGTTCTGTCTGAGAGAGAGAGCAAGACTTAGAGGGAGTAACAGAAAGGCTAAACATTTTGCAGGAAAAATTCCCCGAATTATCTTTTTTTGTATTTCAACCACTGTGTGTCACGAGTCTTATTGGATTTGAAAAGGCATGATCTCTATTTAATTCATTTTTGATTTCCTCCAAAAATGACACGGTCATATGGCAGATTATCGCTTGAGCACTTTTCAGTTCTCGTTTTAGTTTTAGTCACAACAGAAACTCTGCATGGTGGTAAACGGGTCATGAAGGGATTAAGTTTAAGAAGTGCGGTGCACATAGAGGTCTCTACAGTATTCATGCAACGTTTTTAATTTCAGATAGATCTGTCAGCGAGTTTTTCCCCCAAACCTCATCAGCAATTCAAAAACGACATCTGCAGCTTTTGACCGATACTATTAACAAAAATAACAAGTGAAATTTAAATAACAGGACAATTGATTAAACAAAACGACAAAACGACATGTTCAGTGGGCCTGACCTGTGTGATTGCAGGGGAGTGTGTCATTCCCAGAGAGTGTCCGCCGAGATGCTGGTGCTGATGGTGCGGGCTGTGCAGGCCGCCCAGGTGCGCCTGACTATGGAGGGGGGGGCTGACCTGGAGAGGAGGGGTAGAAGCTGCTGCCACATTCCCCAGGGACAGGGCTCCCTGGTGGGGGACGCTGGCCCGCGGCACCGTCCCTCTGGAGGACAGAGCCTGAAGTTGGGGATGGATCTGGTGGTGGGGAGGGGGTATGTGCGGGCCGAGGCCGGGGCTGGAGGAGTGAGAGGGGTGTGGGTACGACATGTACATGCCCGGGTGCTGGTGGGACGGGAGAGAGTGGGGGTGGGAGGAGATTGAGCTGGGGGAAGCGTGCGGACCTGGGTGGCCGGGATACACTGAGGGTTTGGGTGTGAACATTGAGGTAGGTGAGGGGGAGGAGTTGGAGGCAGAGTGAGGGGCTTTCATCTCGGAGGGGTCGCTGTAACTCTGCAGGAAACAAAACAGAAAGATTTATGTCACACTTGAACAGGTAAGCATGGGTCTGTGGGCTACACAAAACGTGCTCATTACATTTGTCACACAATCATTCTTAGGTAATGAGATTTTAGTTGGCTTATTTTGAGCTCCTATCAGAGTGAACTATTTTAAGGCTCTATCACTTTAAATCCAAATGAGCTGCTGCTGGCCGCACCCTCCTCAACTCAACGTTTCCTCTCACACATGAAAATGTCTGCAAACAAATGCACAATTATACAACTGTCCATCTCTGAAAAGCAGAAGTGGAGCCTCCTGCACAACCGGAAAGAATGCAGCAAGTGGTTTCTGGATGGTAAGTGAACAACAAAACACTTGTCTTTTCCAGCAGCCGTTGTACGGTGCATACAGTGGTAAAACCAGCTGACCAAACGTGCTGCAGCTCCATGAGTTGCTAGGTGAGAGGCTAGCTTCGGCTGGGGTTGCTAGGTAACGGTGCAGCGCTCGTCAGTTGTGACTCAACAGTCAAGAGGTTCTTGAAACGGCTCAGATGCATGAAAAACGAAATGGAGACTGGAAATCAGCCACAGATGTGAGTAAACGAATGGGTGTATTACCTGTGAGACAAGGCTGGCTCTGTAGGCAGCCAGCTGTTTCAGATATTCTTTCTTAGCCGTTTCTGTCCTCTTCTTGTACACCTGAAACACAAGCATCCACCAGAACAATGAGACCCAGTTCATCGCATTAACATCACAGACAGCTTTAACTGAGCTACAGCTGTACATATCAGAATTACAATTGGCTTCATTCGCCACAATAACATAATACTCTTGTTTAAACATCAAAGGGCTTATTTCGTTAAACTGACACGTTAATAACAGATTACTTTAATTATGCATTCCCAAAACACCCTCTGCAGTTCTTTGATTCTCGACGCTTTCAATTGAGCTGGCGTGTCACTTAGAGGAGCTTTGCCTGTGCAGCGATGACTGGCAGTCCCACTGGTACTGTTGTAGTTTATGTTTTTTTTTTTTTTTTTTTGTAAAACTGTTGATTCCTGTCACAAACATCGTGTCGCTGCTCATTTCCCACCTCACGCATTTATTTCCCTTTCATGGTTTGACTGAATAGGATAAACATGTTTTCTCTCACATTGATGCTGGCGGTTGTATAAGGCACAAATGCAGACACAAGAAAAGTATCAAGCAGCTTCAGAAACATTTGAGTAGCAGCGGTCCAACAGCATATGATGTTGGTAAGAAATCTTTCAAACAGGGACTGGGAATTACCAAAGTTCAAGTTGAAGTTCGGCAATCTATCAACAATAGATATTAACGAACATTTACATGTAAACATATAAGATTACAGCCGCTAATCTGCATCTCTAGTCCCACAGGGAGGTTGATGTTAAAACACAATAATCTATGTTTTCTGCTAAAACATAGATTATTGTTTGTATTTTGACGGTTTTATATCTTATCTTAAACTTCCATATCTAATGTTAGGTTATATTCATTTAAGACAAGAGCTGAATGTCAACTGGTGCATTCACAATTTGTTATAAAACAGTACAATGATAACTTGAATTTAGAAAGTCCAGATAGAATATAAACATTTCAGAGTAAGTAAACGGAAGAAAAAAAGTATTCTGATTAAAATTGTATTGTTAATTATTATTGCAGTGGCTATCCAATTCAATTCAAAAATGCTTTTTCCCAAAAAGGAAATTAAATATTGTTGTTACTCAAATTCTTCAAAGAGTTACTGTAGATGTCGGTGGCTGTTGGCAAGAAAGATCTCCCGTAGCAGTCTGTGTTACAGTGAATTTGAAGGAGCCTCTGACTGAAGCTATTATACCCGACTGGAGCGGAAATTAAAGGCAGGCTAACAGAGTTAAAACCATCAAAAACAAAAAAAGTAATTAAAGAATAATGGTGTAATAATAAATACATCAATATAAAGAAAAATCTGAAAACATTGAAGCTTGTTTTACTTTGATGTGTAAGTGATTCCAGTTCTTTGCTAGGTGGTTTAGTCCAGCTCTACCTGTTTCTGCTCCTCTCCCAGGCCGTCCCACATGGAGGCCACGATCTTTGACACCTCTCCGAAGGTGGCGTTGGGGTTCTGAGCCTTGATGTTGGCCTGGGTGTCCCTGAAGAACAAGGCGTAGGCCGACACTGGCTTCACCGGCTCGTTGGGGTCCTTTCGCTTCTTCTTCTTTGGTGTTTTGGGTTTCTTCGAGATGTCCACTGCAGCAGGTCGCTTTTCCCCCTGCCGAGAAGAAACAGACTGACGGTTATCAGGTGTCCGGACAAGAGGGCAGAAATTCACCAGAAAATAGAATAACGAAATTAAAGTTAAACAAGAATGTAACAAAATAATTAATATGCTTTTTGTTCTGTTAGCATGACCTTTCCTGTGACCTCTGCTGTACCAGTTTGATGCTATTAGTCAGCAGTGATGATGAATCAAGGGGAAAATCCCGTCTAGTCAGCAGAAGTGCTCAAGCAATTCACATTGGGTACAATTTTATTCCCTCTTGATCAGCGAACATTTCCATGATATCACAGCTAAAGTGTCATGTCAGCAACAAATAGACTGCACTTAATCTCAGAAACACTTTATTAGCATAAAGAACGCTTTACAGACCCAATAAATATCATTTTTCTAAAGTTGGAATCAGAAAATCTAAAGCCCTGCATAATTATTGTTCCTAGGTTGTTATTTTGTTGCCATTTTGCATTCCATAATTTTGTATAACATAACATAACATAACATAACATAACATAACATAACATTTTTATTCCTTTTTTCCTTTTACTTTTTTCTCTCTCCAGGGTCTCTGGGAGTATCAGTAACATTTTTGACTTTTTTGGGGGGTTAAAATTGAAACCTACATTAGTTTAAAAATAAAAAAACCCCCTAAAACTAATGACGTGATGATAGCTTTTGCAACTTAAACATAACTTTGTCAACCGAGACGGGAGTGTTTTGCTGCTGGCATGTGTATTGATTTCGTTTGCAACAAATCAATGTCCTTCTACATTATAGGGAGATCTACAGTTTCCCATGAGGAAGAAGCTACTAGTGGAAAACGTCACAGGAGGGTTTTGATTATAAACGCCTAAACACAGAGGAAGCCAGCTTCAGCTGCAGAAATCCTGCAGGTTTGCAGAGAACGCTGGACGTAGGTTTGTAGTTTTGCCACAGCGTTGAAATTACTGCAACTGCTTAGCCAAAACTGGAAATAATGGAAAGAACGAATGTTGCCAGAGCACTTCTGTAAAAAACATGAAGGAATTTATTGCAATGTCTGATACCTTAAGACTGAAACCCGGTTCTTACATTATTCAACTCTGTATGAATACTCCCCAGTTTCATTTAGTCTAGTTTTGTAACTCATCACACTCTGTTTCACCCTTAAATTTAAGGCATTTCTGTCACTGCCACATCTTTCATTTCCCCATAAACCAAAAGCTTAATACTGTCGTTAATTAACTACGTCCTCGGCACAAATCATCATTGCAACACCAAACTTTCTGACAGAGCGCCATTGTGTAGCTGGTTGATAAAACAGATAAAAACAGGCTGTGTTTATCTTCTCTTGTTAATTAGCCAAACAGGCCATTTTAAAGTTCACACCAGAATAGCTTAAGCTTCTGAAAAGTGGCAAAAACACAAGGGACACATTTTTCAACATTTAATAAACGATGGTTAGATTTTATGTGACGGAATAAGCCTTTTGTTAATGAATTCATACAAAATGGTTCAAAATCCACAACTTTTAATATCCCCAGGAAATAATTGTGACTGACTCCATGAACTGGTTCATCTATTATTTCAAGAAGCTGTTAGGAAATCACAAGCAACACTTATCTCATCTTTTTTCTTTAAACATTAAAAATGCGTGCATGCAAGGTGTGATTATATGGTAAGAATGATGCTTCTGTTTTGAGCCTGACTTACGAGTTTCAACAGCTCGCAAAACACTTGGTAGTTTGTTATACAAGAACTTCGGCTTTTATTGGATCGAGGTTACGTCACTCGTATAGAGTTACCTTTTACGACATGGTATTAGTGTCAGAGTGCAGTGACACTGTGGCTTTTCCTCTGAGTGGCACGGAAAGGTTCACTAGTTGCAACACTTCACCATAAACTGCAGCTTTAAAATGAAGAGGGAAAAACTTGATGTGGCTGGAGTTCACCTTCACTTTAAGTCTGCATGCATTTTTTAAAAACATACATATAGAGTAAAGAACCTTGAAGGGACTGGAAAGAACCCCGAAATACTCTGTGGGTTAAGCAAATTATCCTTAAGTTCATTGGTAAATTAATAGATTGGAATTAGAGATGCAGAGAGAAGCTAGCTGTTTATCAGAGTTTGTTTGTTAATGTTTGTTGTCGTGTCAGTAAACACACCTAACTAAGCCCTAATATTTGACTGAACAACAACACTCAGTGGTGAAGACGTTGTTACGGCTACAAGGACAAAGTTTCCTGTTTTCAGGTCCCTAAAAGTGAAGTTTGAGAAGAATCTAAAACGACACTTTCCCTGCTGCAGCAGTTTTCAAACCCCTCTTGTGAAATTATTTGGATTTTGACATTTTTGGAAGTCTCATAGGTGAGATGAGAATCTACTTGCTCTAATAAGCCAGAGGTGTCAAACTCATTTTCATTTGGGCCATAGCAAGATCACGAATATCCTCAAAGGGCTAGCTGTGGCAGAATGTATCGGACAAATCAATTAACAAACTGCTAAAATATTAACAAATAGCCGTCTCTGCACTTGATCAGTACTTCTTAAAATCAAGTTTTAGAGAAAGCTGCAGCTAGTTGGATTTGGCCCCTATAGGCCTTGAGTTTGACACAACATATTGAAATAAGTTTATATTTACTAAAGCTGCAAGAGTTGTGCTAATAAGCATGCTAATTGCCAACATGAGGTGCTAAAGACCGCAGATGTCAACCACTATATGTTTTAAAATAGCAAAAACCCCGGTTTACAGCGACTTTGATTATACACACAGTGTGACATCACCTCTGGTGCAAATAAACACACTAGATGAGTAAGTAGAGGTTGTTTTTTTTTTTCAAAGAAGGTCAGAACAATTTATACCAGAAACTGGCTACAGGAGTGTGAAATTCAGCCTCTTTGCACGCAAACATTGTTTTTATAAAAATTTGTGAAAGAATGGGTTGCTGCGAGGAAGTCGGTGAACTCCAGTGTTGATGCCACCGGTTCAATACCGATATGTAAATGTGTAGGAGAAGCTGCCTGAGTTTAGGTGTTTAAGAGCGCTTGCATTTATTTCCCATGAGTCACGAGGTAAGTATCCCTTATTTTATGTTTTTACCATTTTACAGCTGCTGAAAAAAAATTGCTCGATATTCTTCAGTGGTAATGGTTTCATTTCTCCAGAATATGAAGAGTCGGTTGGGTGCAGCGAGCTTGTTTCCATGTGAGACAGCGAACAGTAAGGGAGCTGATTTCTATCTAGTTGATATGCAGACAGAATGAGTCTGTTATGACACATAACATCATAAGTCCCTTCTGCCTACACACACACACACACGCACACACACTACAGCATAATAAAAAATGGTGGTTACATGTCTCACTGTTCACAGCTCATTGAGATATTTTGAAATGACTCACACCTCCAGCGGTTTCTCTGCTTCTGAGGAGTGTGTGTGAGATTTGTTTTGTGTTTTGTGTGTTTTTTTTTTTTACCCTGAGTCCATCGTCGTTGTCGTCCTCGTGGGCGGAGCTGGGAGGAGACGGGGTGGTAGATTTACTTCCAGGAGGTGAAGGGGAGTTATGGGGAACAGGGTTCCCATTCATCCCCAGTTGGGATTGGTTGATTGTGGACAGCTGGTTTTGCTGGCTCAGGCCCGATTGGCTCCTGGGTCCGAGCGCCGCTTTGATTGGCTGCTGGCTGCTGGCGAATCGAGAGTCCGAGTTCACCATCTGCTGCATCTGAGCAAAGACAGGAAGTGATAACAAGAGACGATTATTACGTCTACGAGGCCTTGAAAAAGCATTCACGCCTTTTAAGTTAAGTTTTGGTCGCAGCGCCACAAGTTTTAGAGCGTTTTATGAGGTTTTTATGCGACAGAAAGGAAAAGGAAACGGGGCTGCGATGTGCATTTCAACTCACCCTTAAATAAAACAGCAACAAACAGCATTTCAAAGTCACCTGGTCGGTAAATAGAGTCAAGCTGAGTGAAACTGAAGAAGGTTCTCTTATCAGATGACACCAGAACTGAACTATTGTGTTGAGGTGTTGTGGTAAACTAACGCTGCTGATCAAGAGCGAGATAAACCTCGTTATCCCCAAGAACATATTTGTTTTGGGTTTTTTTAACCTGCCGAGAACAAAAGTAAAGAAAATTAGAACACTGTCGACAAAAAGTTTTGTTTTCACACGACTGTGTGATTGCGTGCCCTGCCAATGCCGTCTCCACAGTGACTCATGGCGGTGGCAGCATCAGGATGTGGCAATGATTTTTCTCAGCAAAGCCGTGGAAGTTACTCAGCATTAACAAAAATATAACAAGCCATTTGTTTGTTTTTATGGCTGTAGTCTGTAAAAGATGTGTGTTAATAACTGTACAAAAAAAAGTAGGAGGAAAAAAATAAGTTAATAAATGATGTTACCCTTTTACCCAATTTTTACTAATTATTTATTTAAAACTATTTTTTTAAATAAAATAATCACCTTACCACTACTTTTCTGTTTGAAACAGAGTAAGAAGAGGTAAATACTTATCTAACAGTTTAATGAAATGCAAGTAGCATGATCAAATTACTGTGCTAAAGAGCCAACAACTAAATTATATTACATAAAATCAAAATGATTGCAAATAGGTATTATCTTATTGTTAATATCAAAAAATGAGTTATCTCATTTGGTTTTCTTTGCATATAGATTATACACATAACTCCAATATATGAATAAATCAGCAGCTAGTAACCTCTTAAATTGGGTTGTAAAGCTTACTAAAGTCAAAGAACGCGCAAAATCCAAAAACACTGAAATGCTTTTTGAGACTTTCTTGGTTTTTAATAAAGCCGTGAAGGCAAACGAGTCACAGCTTTTGTCTTTGTTTGCTGTCAGTAGAAATCAAAACACAGTAACAGACACAAAAGGACTTATTGATAAGTTCTCATGTTTTTGGTTATAAATTGTTATTTAAAAAAAAAAGGTGAATCAAATCCTCCTCAAGTGTCACACAAACCTTTCCCGGTTTGCTTTTAAATCTGGCCTAGATCTCAGATTCTGTGCCGCGCTGAAGGAGAGTCAGAGGTGCATAACATGCTCATCATGTAACAGACCCAACTCTGAACCGTCCGCCTCTGCTTGCCGGGGTCTGTGCAGCCGACCAGGATTCGCTAATAATGAAATCTGATAGTAACCGTGGCAACAGGAAATACAGGTCTGAGGTAAAGGCAGGATGAGAAGTCATTTAAAACATCAATTCCCATTTTCCCACTCATGTGTAAGTACATCAATAGGGCTTTTTAAACCCCATTTGCCACACTCCACAGAAGTGGCGACGTGTCTGGAGGAGACGCCGAGTCCGCAGGTGCAGACTGAACAAATACGGACAAGTTTATTCTCCGCGCCCCCGAGGCCGAGGTAATTTATCAGAAAGATGTTTACTGCGGGATGTAAAGTAACCAGACAGCCCAGTTCTCACTTTTACTGTCACACCTGTGTCATGAATGCATAATGCTTTATTGGCTTTTAAAACAAAAGGTTTCAACAAAATTGGATGGCACCTTAAATAAATCCTGGGGAAAAATGAAAAAAGCAACAGGCTTGAACTGGTTTATATGCCTGTGAAACTATAAATAAACCTTTTATAATGATTTCAAATAAGACAAAGGTCATAATTTGGTAATATTGCAGTAGTTTTGCTAGATAAAATGCACCAGTGTCATAAAATCAACACGGGAGTTAAAAATACATGAGGTTTGACGTCACCGCAAAGAAATGAGGACTTATGGGAAATGGTCCTCTTAAAAGCAACACGTCGTGTTTTCACTGATGTTAAACAAAAGCACAACAATGACAATGTTTGATTTAATAGCTGCAGCAGATAATGCTTGGATTTATGGCTAGATTATACAATTAAGCGGATGAGTGAACTGCTCCACAGCTGTTGTGGGTGAAATTACTTCATTTCTCTAGTTATGAATTCATCTAGTGTTACCAAAAATAATAAAGAAAAAAAACAACTACTAATTATGCAGCGATTTTACAGCATAATCTTTTACTGACTCCGAAAGGTTACAAGCTAAAATCAGAAGTCGTAAATATACATTGTAGTAACCAAAGTTCATACCTTTAGCTGCAAAAGTACGCACTCTTTTATTATTGAGCTTCTTTGTATTTGGCATCAGATCGACTTGTGTGCAATTTAATATAAATGCAGCTTCTCTGAGTGGCTCTATGTTGATAGAGGACATTTGTGAACAAAAACATCAAGAAGACACAGACAGGTCAGCGAGAAGATGTGGAGATGGAAAAGCGGGGTTAGGATATAAAACTTATTTTTTTAATTTTACATCTAAACAGGGAAAAAAAACAGTCTATGGGTGTGCAAAGTTGGGAGAGTTACACCCAGTGTAATTGTAGAGAATGTATGACACCACGGTTTTCATAAACCTGTATGATTTTTGATGCTCCACAACATTTGTGTCGGTCTGTTGCATCTAATCTGTAAAATAACGGCCATCCAAAACGTAAACTATGATTACAGTCTTCTTCAGACCCTTTTTACTGCTTACTTATTATATTCTAAAGCACAAACCGGTCAAATGGAAAACATGTTTTGCCGTGAACTTTGACTAGAATCCGTTCGCCCTTCAGCACAGTTTTAAATAGCATCGTGTGAAGTCGAACAATCTCAATTTGAGTCAGTCTGTAGCGAGACTCTGTCCACTTCTCAGGAAAACAAAAGTTAACGCCGTCAGCCTTGGTGTGGGAGCATTCATCACCACAAATAATGGATGATGGCGTCTATTTAGAGTTTCCTTTCGGTGTAAGCATTGAATAATGACGGATGTGGCGGGCTGTGCCCCCCCCCCGGCTTGGGAACACGCTACCTGAACTCGGTTACTGGCAGTGGCCGCCGAACGCTGCCGCTGTGGTATTCAGATGAAACGCAGGGTGACATTTCTCGAACATGGGACAAGGTTTTAGGCTGCTGCGAATGCTGATGGAAATAGCACAGAATAGTATCTGTGGTTTGGCCTCATCGAGAAAAACATTCATTTGTCACACGGGTTAAATTATTGAGAAAGGAAATGTCGAAAAATATTGACAACAAAAACAAAGCATTCACTTATTCACTGAAGTCGTAGGACATTTGCTGCAGAGGCTAAAATCATTTCTAAAGTATATTTTTGTGGTTAAATATATTATCGATTTGAACGAAAATACAGGGTGAAATGATATAGAATTGAACCTCCCTGTCGACCTAAAGGAATAATCGATGGAAAAAGCTGCTAGATTTCCCCTTTGAGGAGACCGGAGGGTTGGGGAGGTGACGGGAGAACCCCTGATGGGTAATGACTGAGTCACGTCGGGGTAAAAGCTCTGGGAGCAAACGGTGGCCGTACATTGTTACAAAATGTGTGGTTTGAGACAGAATTTCAATATGAGAACGCGCTCTTGCTTTCACTGAAAAGGCCGTGAATTTGTCACATGTGGATGCATGAGAACAGAAGCAGATATTCTGAACTTAAACGTAACTTAAAAACAGCACAAATTGAATGTATTCAGTGAAACGAGATGCGCAGTTCAAATGATTCAGCAGTGGAACGGCAACCGAGGGGGGTTTCTACTGACACACTTATATATATATATAAAAAAGGATAAATATGCGATTAAAATGGTAGTAATAATAATAAAAACAAATCACCCTCCTATCTACTTTTGCAATATAATCAATAACTAAGAGGAGGAAAAATAATGCAATGAAACAATGATAGGTAAACATGAGAACATAAGGAATACAATTTGCTTTTTTTTTTTTTTTTTTAGATTTTCTACATGATGTTCCACATCGTCAGAGGATATTTTATATTCTACATTTTGTAATGATTAAAAATCATATTTAAAATAGTGACATATAAGCCTGACACAATTAGCAATCAATCAATTAATCGCATAATTACTTAAAATGAACTCAATTTCTATTTGGACAACAATTGCTAAAGAGATGCTCTGCTTTAATATTATTGAAAAGTCGGCATTTTGAGAAACAGTGCAAGTTAGTTTGCACTACCTGCCACTGTTTTCCCTGTCTAAGCTGACTGATTTTTTTTTTTTTTTCATGAAATTTGGATTGCACATTATTGTTTTGTTACTTTATTTTGGATATTTAAAATGTTTTCCAGTTCCAATGGTAAATATTCCTTGGAAATTAAAGATTAATTAAAGATTAATAAATGGTGCACTATTTATTATATAAAATGGTTTCAAGATGTTATTGCTTATTGCAATAACTTCTTGGACAATTTATCGGCCAGCACAATTTGCAGTCGTGACAGGCCTAGTGACATCTAATACCGCTAGTATCTTGTGGCAGAGGATTAATGTTTAATGCTTCAGCGAGGCAATAAACCATTATTATGTTGAAATCCTCGTTGAATTACGTTATTATTTAGGGGCTCCGCTAATAAAACTCTGATCTGGATGTATATATACATACTGAAAATTTACTCAGCAAGAGATTTAGATTATAATTCTGGCTCACAATATACGGAAATACTTTAGTCGCAAGCCGCGAAAAATTACTTTTTGTCAATTTCAAATACTGTTTGAAAAGCAAAAAAAAAGGCCTTAAGAAGGTAAATTATTATTATTAGTTTTTTTAAATTATTTTCTTCAGAGAGATGATCTACTTTTGTTTATATTTCTTAACTTACACATTTATATTTCCATTGAAACATTTTTTTCCAAGCAGATGAAGAAATAAGGAAGCTGCATATGGGTTTTCTTTTGTAGTTTATTTATTTATTTTTTTTTTGTGACTTAGGAAAATATCCGAGTCAGAAGCGATAAACTAGGATTTATTACATCAAACTTGCCAGGACAAAACTACAGAAAGCTGTAAAGTAATCATTACAGCAGCGGCAAAATAATAAAAACAAGTGAAGCCAACATTTCTGTATTAACTACAACTGAATACTCTTGCTCCTGTAGGAATAACACACACACACACACACTCTCTTTGATTTGACTCTTTCTACCCACACCGATTAGGCTGAGCTCGGCATGGCTGCTAGGCAACAATAATTCATGGGCTGGCAGTAAATGTATGAAAATATAACAGTGGGGTCTAGAGACCGAAGCAGACAGAGAGAAAGTAGGACTGAGAATGTAAAATAAAACCTCTCTCTCAAACAATCAACTCTGCTGCAAGACGAGCTGATGAAACCCAAACAGCAGAAATGTCTACAATTTCATTTTAAAAACTGTTGTTGTGTTTCGCAGCCGCTCTCACACCAACTTCTTGTGTTTCTCAAGCCGAGTCCCCAATATTGCAGCAGCCACATTCAATATAGAGATCAAGGAAACAAGAGTCAAGAACTGAAAGATCACGAGTGGGAGGTGAGAAGTTTCATTCTTCATAAAAACAGGAGCAATCTTTATTACTGACTTTGTAAACCTGCGACTCTGATCTGAGCAGCCGGTTTCAATGACAGAGAAGTCTCGGGCGTAGCTTTCATTTCTTTACTGTATGACAAAGGCTGTTGCAGCCTGAATGTCACCACTAAAAGCAAGATTTTCACTTTACCGTGAAACGAAGACTTAAAATACGAAGCAAATGTCAGACGGAGCGGCTGCTGTCATCGGCTTTCAAACAGAACAGCGCTCCCCCCAGGCTGCATGCTGCTACGCTGAATTAAAAAAAAAAAAAAAAAAAATCGGTAAAGAGAATACAGTTTAAGATCGCTGGAGGCCGTCGGCTTAAATCTGACGACTCGCTGGGATTCTCATTGAGCTTCTAATGAGTGGAGTCAAAGGACGTTTGACCACAAAACAGAGCGATCGCCGTCTCTAATGCGTCTGTTGTGTGTTAAAGCGCGTTGGGGGAGCAGCAGGCGGCCAGTCTGAGTCGATCACAGATTGAAATTGTTTCAGAGACAATTAAGAGAAACAAGGTCACAATCTCAAACTTTTTGGTTCTCAGCATGATTGGAAGGCACAGATGATCACAGTGCCAGGCTTTGGATAGAAGGAGGAGATTCTCCTCAGAAAGGCATAAATAACACAACAATTCATCCAAATCTGGTCAGTCGAGAGGGCGTGGATTTTTCTAAACGGCAACAATTTGAAAGTTTCATTTTAAAAAGAGTAAAACCTGTTCCTACATCTGAGGTTTGTCTTCTTCTGTAGACATCCTGGAAATATACAGGATATAATCTGTGCAGCCAATTAGGAAACCATCTGCAGAAGAATTTAGAAAATATGTCTTTATTCTAAAAAAAAAACCCCCGAAAAAACAAGCAAAATAGAAAATACAATTATTTTCATAATTTGCTTTTAGAGATAACGTTTTGTAAGGTTGAACAGAGAAGTCTCATCCATTCAGATGTGATTGGCTTTAATCTAAAGGTTTACTCAGAAGAAAATTTTACCATATGATCTTTGATTTATCACACACTTGTGCATTAAACAATTGTTTGTTTTTTTTAAAGAACATTTAGTTCAGCTCTGCTACGCTGCTCACAAAGTGAATGCAAATATTGTTTATTATTCAGCAGTTGCTCTCCTGTTCCCTCCCACTGCAACCGTCAGGAGAAAACCAAACTGCATGACTGAGCGGCAAACATCCTTCGAAACGCTGAGTAACAATGTTTTCAACATGTACAGCTGATGTTATTTTTTTTATTTCCATTTTACGTGGGTAAATGCAGGGTAACCTAATTTATTCCTCACCATAAATTACAAGGATAAAAGCAATAAAATATCAGAAAATATATTAGAAATTGTTTTGACTGGCGCAAGTTTCACTCCAGAGTGACTTAGAGTTTGGAAAATATGATATATTACTTGAATTTTTTTAGCTTTGTCAAAACTGCTACAGTCATACACGGAAATGCATATGCATGCATTTTACTTTAATTTAGTGTTTTTATTGCATGACTGTTGATGCTACTGGATTTGTGTCACCAAATATATATAATCATATATAAACATATATTCAACAGATTAAAATATGATCCAACGAGTACCTTTTGAAAATAGCATATCTTTCAATAAGCCCACATTTCTGTGTGTGGTGCAATATTATAATCTTAAATGTCATTTTTCCAAAAGATGCAAGCAGATAATCATCAGAACTACTCAAGTTACTGCATTGAGTAAAAAGAAACAAATCCATTTTTAAAAATACTCTAACTTATTGAACTTGACTGTACGTCCAATTATGTTAGAAAAACACACAGGTAGGTTAATTACCGTTGTGCTTTTAATCTTTTTTTCCATCATTTTTATTGCAGCTGTAAGCAAATCCAAAACATATTCTGATTAGTTTCCATGTCGCTCATCAACAGAGTAAAACTCCGTGTGCGGATGAGGTTCTACTCACCACAGAAAGTGTGCTAGTCATAGGCCCGCCGTTTGGGCTGAACGTCTCGCCATCTTGGCTGAGCCCGGCGGCTCCGTCCTGGCCGACGGGCATGCCAGCGCCCGGCAGCTGGTAGTGCCCCGCGGCCGAGCTGGGCGGCTCCATGGGCTGGTACGGTCTGGGGGACGCGTCGTGAGGAAGGTGAGGAGGCAGCATGTGGTCCGGCAGAGTCGGCGGAGTGATGGGTGGGATGTTGAAATCCTCGTCACTGAAGCCGTTCATCGAATAGGACTATGGAGGGAAAAAAAAAAAGAAGACACGTACAGTCAGAGCGACGCATTAGTGGATCTTCACCGATCTGGGACAAAAAGTCCAACTCAGAGCTCGGCTGGATGGGCGATGTTGCCTTCAGCAGAGTGACAACTTGGGAGAAAAATCAATGGGAATCACATAGAGGGACCATAAGAGACTGAAGTGTCATGAAACATTACTGTCAGAGATAATGGATAAGAGAGATTGTAAAAACTGCCCATTATAATTACCTCCAGGAGTTTGAATTCAGCCTCAACTACTCTGCGCTCTTTCATCTTGTCACTCCTCTTCAGCCTGAGCCCCGTTCACACGCTAATCATCACTAATCACTTCTAATGACATATCCCGTCTTGGAGAAAAAAAAAAAAAAACTGATTCTCACTCCGCTGCAGAGAAATTCGGTTATTTATACACACCGACCAATTTTGAACAGGAGAACAAAAAGAGAAGAGAAAAACGGGCGGGCCCCGTGTTTAAAAAAGAAACATCAGAGATAATGTGACAAGCAGAAAGAAGAGCAGGAACGGTCGTGTAAGCGATTTAGAGAGGGAGAGAGAGACATGAAGAAGGAAATGGAGTGAGAGAATCATGCAAGAGGAGAGGGAAGAAAAACACAGTAGAGAAAAGAGAAATAGAAGCCTTCTCATACTAATCTGACAGAGGAGATGGTTTATAGAGACTGACAGCCTTTTCTGCTTGGCTGGCCACACCAGTCTCTCCATCTCGCTTTCTTTTTGCCCCTCATCCCTCACCATCCTTCTACTTCAACCCCTCTTCTAATCTCATCCTCAGTTTCTCTTTCATGTCTCACTCTTTCCTTCTCCCCGACTCTCTGCCGCTCCGTGTCAAACCCCACATGCAGCGCTCGCTTGTAATTTGTATGACTTGTGAGCTGGCTGATGAGTTGGGGATTGAATGACATGCGCGCGTGAACAGTTCATAATTCACAGCTGCCGAGCTAAAGATCTTCTCAGAAACGAGCGAAACAGGAGGACGCAGGACGCGGACGTCGACAAAAGTGCAAAACTTGAACTTTTCCGTTTCTTTTCACGTTAAGAAATGGAGAGGTTCCAAGTGTGAGTTAAATTAAATTTAAGTTAAATTTAATTTAATTGTAAATTAAATTTCTTACACTTTACAGTTGCAAAGTGCAAGCAAATGGAAACTTGTTTCTTTTAGATAGCAAAAAAAAAAGAAAAAAAAGAGAGTGAGAAATCTGAAAAGTGCGGCATGCATCAGTATTGAGATCCCCTGATTCAGGACCTTCTAGCCCCGCCTACAGACGTCTAGCTGCTGGGAACTTAGACGTCTGCCTTCCCAGCTTTACATTTTCAGTTTTTCCACTGATTCTCAGTTGAACTTTGACTGTTCCCCTCTTACACACGAACACGTCTTAATCCAAGACATTGCACTGAACCTTTGGCTGTATATTTAGTGTCACTGATGGAGTGGAAGATAAACCTCAGCCTTAGTCTCAAGTCTTTTGCAACCCTGCAATGCCACATTCTGTAATAGTTTCATAATATGTAATAATCTAATTAAATCTGGGTCTGAATATGCAACAATACGACCAAACGTTCAGAGATTTAAGTATGTCCGATATGAAACATGATCACATTTATTAAGATGAATACAAACACTGGTTTGTAATCGTTGACAGCATTATGCACCATTATTATATTAAACAAAGAGTAACCGCCACATTTTGTTACAATCAGTGCAAAGTGTAATAATGTTATTACATTCTTCTCTGATTTATGGTCGCTTTTCCTTTATTTTCTTCACTTATTTTCTCTAAAAAAAAAAAACTAAAAAAAAAAAAACTCTAAGGCTTAAATTGTAGCCCCCATAAGACCCAACAAAGTTCAGATTCATTTCTGTAAACATAAGAAAAGGACACAACTTATTTTGCTTCACAATAACTACTTTGCAAAAATCTATCACGTAGAAAACCCCCACTATAAATCAGGGATAGATGTGACAAAATGTGACAATGATTTTGAGCAAAATAATTATTAATGTGCAGTTTTATTACCCTCTGATTAAATACACTAAATTTCTAGCATGAAATAACATTTATGCAATGAAAAGTTCATTGATTTTATCTAACAAATGGGTCCATAAACGTGGAGCAGAGGGTCTAAATTGAAGCACAGAGTATATTTCTATTCAACGTCTTTAAATGGCTATAAATGTTACAATTATACATTGTTGCAGGGAAGTGTTGGCTTTGATGTCCCGATTTAATGTTTCACTTTGCTTCTGAAATCAGGTAATCAAAAATGTGATTCTAAGCCTGGAAGTCGACAATAGACCTAAAGACCATCCTGATCTACGAACAAGTAAATCTTTCATACAGACCCCTGACTGAGCTCTACATAAATTATACTGGCTGTCTGTTTTCTGTCTGCCTCTCGCTCGCCCTCCCTCTCCTTCTATCATTTCTTCAACTTCTGCATAAATTACTCCTCTTCCTCGCTCTCTCCCTCTCTCCGCTCCTCCATTCAAATCGGCACAAAAGCCTTTACTTGTGCACCAGGAGCCTCTAGAAAGACTAATGTAGTCGGGATTAAGTCCTTTCACACATGTTGTGTTCGCATTAAAACTGAACTTCTCACACCTCCGTGTTCACTCGGCGCAATATGGGAAAGCACATATAGATATGAGTAATCAGACATGCCGGCTTTGAGACAAAGAGGGTGATTTACATGTATCTGCAGAGGGAATGTGAGTCATCGCTTAAATGAGTGCAACTGCTGGTCATTAAATTATGCTTGATCAGAACTGCTTAAAATGGAAATTATAGTGTTTCTTGATACTGTAATTTCAAACGCATTAACATAATTTATGTGCGTTTCAAAAGAAGAGATGTTTGCTTGAACAAATTTCCAAACTCCCAGCAGAATATAAAACTTTTTCTTTAAGTATAAATTTGTGAAGGGATTTAAATGAAAGCCGTGGCTGAATACGGTTTTATCGTTTTCACAGAGCACAACAGTAAACAGTAATCCATCCATGTAGAAACTGGATGACGCTTTTACAGGAATTCAGCTACAACAGTTTCACTAATGCACATCCACATCGATCAATTCTCGGAGAATCTCAAATGTTTCTTTCGTTTCACCAGAGAGTAAACAAAGACTCGGTTTTGCAGAGGCATAACTGAGCATGCTGGGTGGTGAATGAGGAGAAGGACAATCAGTTATGAAACCAAACTAATGAATCAAATAATAAAACGCTATTTTTTAGGGATCAGATCCAAAGTATCAGATCAGAGCGTTTTGAAAAATGTTCAGTCGATGAATAAATTTAACTACGAAGTTGTTGGTGTGCTTGTAAGCACACCAACTAGGCAAAATTTTAATTCAGAACCTATCTACAGGTTCATAATAATGAGTTTTACACAATAATTTAAGTGTGTAACACCTTGTACACTGATAATCATTGTACAATGACTATTACAACATTCAAAGGCAAACACTAAGTTTATGAAGCAGCATAAATACTTTTTCTGTGAGAAAATATGACGGAATCGAATTATCAACGAGTCATACTGAAAAGGAGAGAACGTGCTGACGTTAGCATACCGTTTCAGCCCCATTTTCAACCAGACCAACACTGTGGCTGGACGTGTTGAGTCAGATGTGACGTCTTTATACACGAGACTTCTAAACCCAACGCGGTGCAGCAGAAACCTACTGCTCCCATTTCAAAGAAACCTCATTGTAATGCATGGCATCATCAACTCTTTAAAGTACAAGAACGTTTTCAATAAAAACCTGGTGACTTCTGCCAGAAGATTGAAAACGGGTTGCCAAATGGGCAGCATAATGGTCCAGAACACATGGTCAAATGAGATCAGAAAAGCTGCGACAGACTGGCGACCTGTCAAGGTGATGGATGGATGGATGGATGGATGGATGGATGGA
>NW_006800111.1:525756-555745 GCF_000485575.1 Poecilia formosa
CCGTATTTTCCAGACTATAGAGCGAATATTTGTAGGTACGACTACAAGTCGTACCTACAAATATTTTGAAAAAAAAAAAAAAAAAAAAAAAACAAAAAAAAAAAAAAAACCTGGAAACGTACATATAAATCGCACAGGGCTAATAAAGCCCGCTGGTATCTCCACCGCTCTCGGTTTTCCATAAGGAAGTAGCAGAGGGTAGCAGAGGGCTGCGTCCTAATATATCTGCTGGATATATTAAGGACGCAGCCCTCCGTCTCCGAAGCCGCACCATGGTTTTGATCACGCCAAGCTTACGTGGTGCAGTGGCTCCATTTCTCCGTTTGAACACATTTCTCTAGGCTAGCATGAACAAGCACTAGTCTGTTGCTAGCATGTACTTGTTCTAAATGACAATTAGCGCGTTCTTCTTCGATTTCCAATTTTGACTTCCAATGATTCACTTTCTACTAAAGAGCCCCCTGCTGGTGGAAGAAAAATACACAGAAAAGCCGCAACGTGGGGAAAAAAGTAGCGGCTTATTGTCTGAAAAATACGGTACAAACAATTCTACCACTGCTTATTTAAGTAACAAATTTTTTAACTATTTTTTTCTCACATGTTCAGCGTGAAATATTACCGCACCTACTTTAGCAGGGGTTCCAACAACTATGTTTGCATCTCTAATTGAACACCGGGACCAGTGTCTGAGTTTGTGCCGCTCAGTGTAAGATTTGAGCTATGAAAAAGCGCAGCTTCATAACATTGAAAACAACAGCAGACACAGTATGAGAGCTGCAGAGCTTTATGTTATCAGTCTGTCACTTTTGTCTCCTGAAGGCAAAGTACAAAATGTTACCACTTTAACACTTCTGTCACCTGCAGGCAAACAATGTTAAAGTGGAACTTTTTCTCTCTCTCTCTTAAGCCTGACGGCTCTCTTCCTGCTAAGCTACAGTCATTAATGCAGCAAAGCCCCAACTCGAGAGGATAAATATACCTACGCAGAAATAATATTTAACTGATGGCTGCAAAATATTTTATTTACTGCATTTCTTAGCCTTCCATTTTTAGATTGAAATTTAAATCTTATCTATTCAGCAGGGAGATGGCGCAGGATGAAAACCAAGGTACAACAAAGCTCACTGCTCAGTCTAGACTATGCAGACTGTGTAAAAGGCTTTTGTCTTCAAAGTGACGCCTACATAAAATCTAAAACTTTACGCAAGTTGGAGCCAGATAAAAGTTAGCTGTGACTGACACTGAAAAAAAGTAGGTGAGAGGAAAGTTTCTTGAAAGTCTACCTGATTTCCTGTGCAGCCGCATTGTGGATGGCGTAGGTTTCGACGTGATATAAAACATAAAATAAAAAAGATTATATCTGGATTTTCGCAGTATTTTCATGACTAAACTCCAACTAGAACAAAACTTCAGAAACAGAATTGCGCGCCAGATTTTGCAGACGTAATGTTGGTGATGCAATCGGTCTTCCATTAAGTCCTAAACTTTTGCTGCTTTAACTTTTTATTCCCCCAAAATGATTGCAGTTTGATTAAATCCGCAGGTTCAGAGCTGTATTTTTATGTTTGTGCGTGTGTGCGTGTGTGTGTGTGTGTCCGTGTCTGTGTGTGTGTGGGCATTCACCCAGGGCAGACGGTGGCTGTCGGCCATGTGCAGGTCCCTCCTCCACTGCTGCGATGTCGGGTTCGGAGGCGTCGCCTTGCTGAGCGGGTGAGGGGGCTGCGGCACACGAAACTGTAGGAAGAATCACAAAGACCAACAAAGACCCAAGAGGGCCCAGGGTCAGGGGAGAGGCCAGGGGTCAAACACAAAGGTCATGAAGAGGAGTAAAGAGGAGACACATTTTGCATGCAAAGCGCAAACACACACACACACACACACACACACACACACACACACACGGTCTCCTATTAAAAGATGGATAATATCGGCTTTAAATCTGCGCTAACAGCTCTGAGTCTGTCAGAGGATGTAAACAAGCAGCTAATCCCTGAATGATATTACATACAGCTGCAGAAAGAGAAAACAGAAACAAGACCACAACAAACCAATCACTCAGGCTGCCATGAATGAGAGTGTGTTGTGATCTCACAATCATTGCACTGCACATCACTTCCTTTGATGCTGCTGATGATTTCCTATTTGATGCGATCAAATGAGTGAACATATCTGATCTGTCTACAGTTTAGTTTTAAAATGAGACGCATTCTGCCGTTCTACAGCATCCATGCCCCTAAACTTATTGAGATTTGGTCACTTTACAACTACAGACTTCACAGAAATTTAATGTAACTTATTATTTTTGCTACATTGTGTCCAGCTGCCTTCAGAAGTCACTTTATCATCAAACAGAGTCCAGCTTTGTGTAATTTAATCTCATTTAATCTCGTGTAAATCCCACTGCTCTGTGACAGTCTCTCTGGACGTCGGTACATGTGGTGGCAGCATGATACTGCGGGGATTGTGTATCTGTAGCACAGACAGGGAATCTGAGAAGAAATATATTAGAGGTTGCAAAAGACATGAGACTTGAGCGGAAGTGGCCTAGTCAAATTCCAGACCTGTATCCAATTAAGAATCAGGAAGCTATGTATCATTTTCTTTTCATTTCTCAGTTATGCATCACTTTGTGTTGATTTCTTAGATGAAAAGCCACTAAAAGACATTGATGTTTGTGGCTGTAACGTAATAAAATGTGAAAAAGGCTCTATGTTAAAAAGTCCTTGGCTGGTTAATGTTTTCTAAATGACATTCAGTCAGTAAAGTTCATTACAACAGACCTTGCCTTTGATTTTTACAAAATTGCAAACAGATGCTTTTTTAAAAAAAAGAAAAAGAAAAAAAAGAAAAAAAAGCAGAACTGGAAATCTATAAGTTACGATGCCTTGGGTTCCCCCATATACTCTGATTTAGGGTTTTTATTCTTTGCTTATAACCGAGTCAAGTTTTATTTGCAAAGCAGATTTAAGCAAGAAGGCATTCAGCTCATTCAGAGTTAAGTTTCAGTTTTTCTGTTTTAGAGGCATCCACTTTTAAAAAACCTGATTTTAATACTGACACATAAACCGTTAGAATATCTGCATCGAAATGGAGGAAATGGTGGAAAATGTGAAATTGAGCCTTAATGATGTGTACAATGACTAAGATATAAAGGTCAAGGTGACTGAACATCTTTTTTCCTTTGAAAAGGTTCATGATTGCGAACCACAGGAACTCCCCTGCACACGTGCAGCAAGTCATTTACAAATCCTGTTCCTCACCTCACTTTACCTACAAAGTAACATGTTACTTCAGCGGGGTCAAGCTCACAGAAAAAAAAAACTTCTTAAATTGTTAACAGAGAAGAATAAAAGCTAAATGTTTAAAAAGTATACTATATTTTAGTATACTGCAAGTATAAATGAAGATTCAATGGTCTTTAGCAAATGTCGCAGGAAGACAATATTTAGATCTTGCTATGTTTTTACAGAATTCTCTGCATCTTCTGTACTTCAAAAAATGATAATAATCTAAAAACCCGCATGATATGGTAAGACTGAACTAAATTGTAACTCTCACATTGTAATAAAGGGATGAAATTTGACTAAAATAACTCATTGTTCCTCTCTCTGCTTTTCTTTCTTAACAGTGGCTGTCCTCTGTCTGTCTGCAGCCTCTGTATTTCAGCTCTGACACAGTTACATCTCTCCTTGCTGCATTAACGGGTAATAAAATGACAAACACTCGGCTCAGGCCAGACTCAAATCGAGCTCATTCTTCATAACAACCTCTGACTTTATGGAAGAAACGGTACTTCAGTAATAAAGCCATAAATTCTCATTCCCCTCACTGCTCCCCATCTTCTTACTGAACAACACCATGAATAAAACATCAAATCATTCGGTTTCTGTGCCGCACAATATTCTCTATATGCTTCTCTATGAATAATGTAGTGGCGGGGCTTATTAATATGGGCTTTTCCTCGGCGGTGAGGTAATTCTGCGCTAACAAACAAACGTCGTATGAGCTCTGATGTTTGGCCGCTGGAAGCTGCAATGTGAGCGCAGGTTACATTCGCAGCCGCCTGCAAACGGCTGGCTGCACGGTGCAGCTCAGGGCTGTTGCCAAGTGATCTAACAGCAGCTGAGCTTTTCTATGTCTGTCATCCCACAACAACTGCGACAACGGCAGCATACATCTACAACGGCCTGCGCACTTATTGCCACTCCTGGAAAAGACGTGTAAAAAAAAAATTAAATAAATCTTACAATTTCCATGTTGGGTCGCAGTAGCATCGTCTCATAATGAGGAAATCTGCAGCAGGTTTCAAACTGAGGGATTTCCCGACTGCGTGTGATTAATGCAAGATAAACATGAGTTCTCAACCAGATGGGCTTGGCGTTATTACAATTGTTTTAAATATTTGCAGTATTATTGTTGTTACGAGTGAATAGCTGCCATCCTGTAGCCAATTTTACTACCTCTAAAAATTTTTTTAAGGGTAATAAAGAGATAATTTAGAGTCTAGTTTTGGGAAGTTGTGCAGCTGGAGACATTTTTACTCTTCCCTTTTTCCTTTCAGACGGTTGTTATGATGCGAAACCATGGTAACGTCTCAAAGACGCAAATAATATCTGAACTGCGACCCCAAATCACACAGGAGTCGAAAAGGAGGAGGAGGAGGAAGTCCGTGTTAGGTTGGGCATTTGTTGCACCGTTTATCATTTATGACAAGAATTTTGATTTATCTCAGGATTTATTCATTTCAATCAATAATGTAAAAAAAAAAAAACACAACACAAAACTAACAGTGTCATCATCTGAACTTATATTTTTACTATTTCAAGTCCATTTAAAATGGGAATGTTTTAACAATATTTCTGTTTGTGGTGCAATGAATGCTGTGCCATTTAGTTACCTAAAAAAGTCGTAATAAGTAGTTTTTTAATCATCTTCTTATTTTTTTTTTTTATCACAATAGTACCACAAAATATTGCAATAAAATTCTAAGTCCATATCACCCAACCCCAGTTCATACAGAAACGAGAACAAAGTCTCTCTGCCCGGCTTTCTAACTATAAGGCCGGACAGAGACTTAAAGAGAAGCGGCAAAAGCAAATGAGGTGGATTAGCAGTGCTGACCACCAGTTGATGGTGTCATCCAGAAGATGTCAGGTAGCAACAGCGTCTTCAGTCAAAGTTCAGTCAGAGGCTGACATGAGTGACAACAATGTTTAGTAAAATATTCTTGAATTGAACTGAAGACCAAAACACATCTGGAAACGTGAATGGTATGTGCTCTTGTCTTTCCCATTTTGAAAAGTGGCAAAAAAAATTTTACCTCAATGAATCTTATTTCTACCTAATGGAAATATGAAGATTTGATGTTCAGAGAATAAATTAAAAATTATTTTGCCACATTTAATTCAGAGCTGTTAGAAGAGCCAATGTATGAACCAACCACTGATTAACAAAAGTAACTTTACGTGCTGCAATAGTAGATTCATTTATTCAAGGTTTTTCTTTTTTTTTTATTACACAGAGTGCAGCAAAATGTGGATGCTGCTGTAGCTTTATGCCATGAAGGCTGCGTTTTTCTAATGGAAATTTCCATCCATCTTCCTTGAGCAGTTCATTATCATAAATTTCACAATATATCTGATTATTGGGGCTTATAGCAGCACCTGCTACTGTTACTGGCTCAGTTTATTATTCAATTAATTTTCAGATCAGTCTGTCATGTGATTTTGTTTTACAGAGTTTCTGAAAGTGACTTTTTCGCACCGATTTACTCTCAAAAGCAATTTGTTTTCTAAGATACGAGAGAAAAGAAAAACAAGCTTTTGACAGAGAATCTCACTCTTCAGGTAGAGAGATGTGCACACACATTCATAAATTCAAAACGGGCATTTAGTGTGTTTGAATTGCTTTCGGTGTTTAAGTGTTTACCCTTAATAATCTAATAAAATTAAATACTTCTACAAGCCTCAGCCAAGGTGATAATTTTAACTTTTGTGGCGCATTGTAGCGACGTCAGATTGTGGTTTCTCGACACAAGATACAGATACCGCTTCTTTCATGTGGAAAAAGACTTTTTTTTTTCTTTTTACACGCCGCTTTTAAAAATACCAGTCTTGCCATGTGCTGCGTTCAACTCAAAGCGTGATGTGTTTTAAATCTAGACTGTGCACCACCACCCGTTCAAATTCGCCCTGATCCTGCTGGCTCTTTGCGGCACAAAACTGAGCTATTCCAAAACTGCGTGGTTGGTCAATCAGCAGAGTCTACGGCTCAGAAAACACCGATGAGCCGCTTCAGTGACTCAGTAACATCCAAGCTTAAACGAGGACATCACTCCTCATGTGCGAGTTCTTTATCTATTTTTCTGACGTGTCCACAGAGGATCTGCGTCTGAGTCCTTTTTAAAGACACTATCCAGCGGGGAACTCAACAGAGATACGAAGGGTCTTTTTAAAAGTCTAAATTTTAGCCATTTCTCAGTCGATACGCCCGTGGTGTTGCTCGGCAGTCACACGGCAGCGCAGCGGCTCGCTCTCGGTGAAGGAAACAAGAGAGGTTAGAAATCGAAGCGCACCGCTTTGCTTCAGGTGCCTCTGCCCGGGTGGAGTAAGTGATATTGATTCATACCGCAGAATGGGGAGGAAATTTGTTTATTGTAACTGGAAATAAGACCGAAAATAGCTAGAAGGGGAACTCTGAGGAGACAGGACGCCTCATCAAATGTTCTTCGAGAAACAAAACTACACCGCAGACTAATCCGCGTCAAGATGTGGATTAATCTGATTAAGAATATTTACACAAATGATGCGCTAATGATGTTTTTTTGTTTAATTTCAAACAGGTGTAACCTGCACACTCTTCTGTAAAGCGGATAGTGTCAGTTATCGGGACTGAATGCAGCTCCTCTACAAATACTTTAAAATTTAACAGCATTAAATGATGACAAAGGACAGAAACTGAGCTCACATCAGATTCCTGGTTTATGTTGATTTTAACGTCCTTTTTTGTGGCTTATAAGTTATTACTAGTCATTGCCTGGCATGTCTACGGGATTAGCTCTTATTGTAGAAGCAATCTTGTTCTCTGAGTTCTTCTACTAAAATAAAAAGTGAGAACAAAAACATGTGGTGAGGCGTTATTTTCATATTACAGCTCATGGAACTTTATCTTACATTAATATCTGTGGTTTTTATCCACTTTCAAAGAGACTTTGCATTGATTCTTTCCTTCTCTTTTCATTTCTTTTTGCGAGAAGGATTTTAAAACATATTCTTTTAAGAAATTAATTACGTGTTTACCTCATTAGTGTTTTGTTTTTGTTGATGTTTGGTTTTTGTTCTGTTTTTATCTTATGCAAATTGTCCGGCGTTGCCCTAGTTGAGTCTGAAAAGAGTCCGAAGAATAATCGATTCAGTGAGAATAGCTGCAGGGGATTCTTTGTCTCTCCAACTGAGGCTGGATTCTGAAACTTGAAAATTTCCATGACTTACTGACGAATTATGTTTTCCATTCTGCACAAACCGAAGCGGAAAAACAAGTTTACAAATTGTTGGTTCTGTCATAATTCTCTGATGCGATTTGGAAGACGGGAAAGAGAAGTAAACCAGATATATGCTTTTAATGAAATATTACAAAATCATTAATCATTCATTTTGTGCAAACCTGCTGTAACTTTGGGGATTAATACAGCTTAAAGAATAAAGCTACTATTTCTTAAGCCATGCATTTGCTCATAAGATGATAGGATACAGAATTAATTTCAGTTTCAAACTTCAGATCACCTCACTACAAATTATCAAAAATATTTCATCATAAAAGCACACATACTGTAGATCTGATGGTCTAATTCATTTTTTATGGAAACAGTACTTTGTACTGTTTTATTTTGTTGTATTTTAACATAGTCAACCAATAAACAGCTATTAGAAAATCATAATGTGAAACGTTTCGTTTCATCAGCGCTAGGCACAATGTCGCATCTCACTTCAGTGCTTTCTGGTTCCAGGTTAGGGAAACCAGTGGGATTTGCTAATCGATGTGGTGCTAATTACTGGAGGCAATGCGAGCCAATAATGTAATTATTACCTTTTTCTAAAATCAAAAACTAAAAGGAAAAACAGTCATAGAGAGGATGCCCGGTACTGTTTGCACTGCTGTCAGAAGTGGCTATGAACACATCATATTTGCAACTTTTACGACTGCCGACAGTCCTAGTCGAGTTTTGACTTCAAGGGAAATTGCTGTTGTTAAAGTTTGACTGGAAGCTCAGAAAATCCAGCTTTGGGTTATGAAACAGTTACTGCAACATTTTGGGTAATTTATTTTCTACAGATAAAAAAAAAACCATAAAAATTGTTTAGGAAAAACTAGTTTGATGCAGAAAAGTTTTCATGTGTATCTAACCACCAATCCGTTGTAATCTGCGCGTGTACAATCAACCTGTGTGGCCAAAACCCGGTCCAACCAGGCGGCCCCTCCTAAATCCAGTCCTGCTGGGGGTTGTTTAAAAAATTTCCCACCAGTAACTCAGGAAAGATCCTGCCGCAGCTTAAACCAGACGCTTTTTGGAGCGCGCACCTTCCGGGGGTCACGCTTTGACACAGCCGTGCGCGGCGTCACAGACGCCAACTAACCTGATTGGTGGAGGTGAAGTCGAGGCCTGCCTCTGGCATACCCAGGAACATGGTGTCCCCGTCCAGCTGGAGAGAACAAAAGCAAGAGAAACAATGTCAACAAACTGAAAAATCAAACACAGCAAACAGAGAGCAGCCAGCCTCCAGTGAGACGGAGGTAACAGATTAACTGGCAAGCAGTCAGAACCATTTTCTGTCTTTCTTCTCCTTCTGACGCCGAAGGCCCTCTTGTAGTCCGTCTGTGTGTGTTTAAAAAGGTTAGTTTTATAAAATAGATTTCGTTTTTCCAACAAATTTAACTGATGAACAAAAACCCCACAAAGGAGAGCGAAGCAGTACATAAAGTGCTCAATAAATTGTACATCTAGTTGGACCAAAAATCTCTTATCAAACAAAAAGACTTTTAAGTTTCACACCAGTCCTAGTTTGTTCTTGGTCTGACCGACGGCGTCTTGTTTAAAGGAGTTAAGTCAACTAGCTGGTAATTTAAAATAAGATAATGTTTTTATTTTCCAACGAGTCAAACATGAAAACATATTTGTTATAACTTACATGGGACATTTTTCTTAGTATAGAGCATGACCTTTACCAAACTTCCTCTATTACCAGAACCACACTTCCTCCTTCCTTTTCATTTGTTTTAACTTGTCCAAAGGTATTAATGTCATGTGTTACACACATTTAATGTCAGCTCATTAAGAGGAGTTAATGAACATAGTAGAGGAGTGTTTTAAACTAGACATTCATTTCAGCTTTTCTTTTTCTTTTACCTCATGTAATTCATCTGATTTCATATCAGCCATGCATCAACTGCTGTGCATTTTTCACATCCATTTTGACATGTTGAAGTAATTTTCAATCTACTGCAAGGAAATATAGTTATATGCGTCCAAGTAACAGTATTTACCACCTGGAGGCCACTTAGACTCGTTTTAAATTGATGAGGAGTCAAAATCTGTCATATTTCATGAGTCAGTTGGTTTAAACGGGAATCAGAATCACTATCGATGAAAATATGCACTTATGATACGCACCTAATTAAATTGCTGGACTAGTGCTTTTCGTCCAATGCAAGATGGAGCGTAGTCTGGATGGATGTGACGTGTCCGATTTATTCACATCATTTATGAAAATGCTAAGAAAATTATACGCACACAGTTGTTTCAGTAGGAAGTTGTTTGTTTATGTAGAAAAAGACAAAGGTAAAGTACAAAATGAACAGTTATTTGTGCTGTTTTCAAAACAACAGTAATATAATGATGCAAAGAGGTAAATAAATATGTGGAGAAGGCAGCTTTGACGTTCTTATTTATGAGGATATCAAACCTTTTCACTGATATGCTCTTTATACAGTAACAGTAGCGTAACAAGCTGATGTTAGATTAGCAAATAGATGTTTGCCAGCAGCAGTTTCAAACCATTGTTACCTTAATATAAAGTATCTACACCGTGACTTTCTGAGTTTTTCACCAGCAGAAATATTTCTGTCTTTTTGTAAGTCAGCTGAACAAGAAGTGGTCAGCAGGGGCGGAACTGGACTTTGCTGCTTCATGCTTCAAACAGAGACGGCTTTATTCACTTTCTTCACGTTGGAAAACTATAGCAGTTTCTGAAAACATTACATTTCAGAAACGTGGAATTTATTGAAACAGCAACCCGACTGTGTTTGTTTAAAATACAAAACGAGAAGTCAAAGTCTAATCAAAAAAATGTAACGTCAATATAACCAGTTTCTACCAGCACTGCTTTAAAAGACACCAAATGCCACAATCTATATGCAGCAGTGTTGCATTTATTGATTTTTACTCTTGAAGCCTAACTTCCAACCCAAAGAGAGACCAAACACATCCATATTTGCATGCTGAGCCAAATTCAAATAATTCGCGGTATCCTGGGTACATAATCATTGTTTCAGTTGACAAACACAAGAGGAACATTTGAACAGGTGGGCAGAAGCAAAGCACTGACTTGTGTACACACACGCACACACACACACACACACACACACACACACACACATTAAGGTGGACAGACAGGTGTAGCTGCCCTATCCATTCGCCAGCTGTTGGGTATTATGCAAACGAGGTGTAGAATTACAGAGCAAACAGAAAGCCAAAAGGAACAAACAGACACTGTGATGGACAGGATGTTGGTTTGGAGCATTTACAGTTAAGTTTTAGCGCTCTACGCAGAACAGTTTCACATATCAATACAATAACAACAATAAGAGGAAGACGCACATTTTCCATCCCTCTGAATCATTCTGCTCTCAGCGAGAACATCTACACAGAGAGGGGAGGGAGGAGAGCGTCTGACCTCAGTGTTGAATAACTTTCCTCCATTCACTAACAGAGCCGGTCACACAAGACTTCTAGCAGAAGTTCACACAAACCTAGAGGAAGAACAAAACACTAAGAAATCCTGAGTAAATAAAGTCTCCTTGCAATAAAATCTATGGCCCACATACATGCTTTCAGAAATGCCAAGAAAGACCAAATATTTGATATTTCTAAGTCCTAATTTCACACCACTTTTAAGTCCAAAATGTTCCAGTTATTTGGAGCTTTTATTTACATTCCAGGTTGCAGCGTGGCAACATTTTTAATGTTTTCAAAATGACAGACAATATCCAGCAATATTAGATTTCAATTTGTGCTGTTGGTCTCTTTCTCTCTCTTTGACACATGCAGAAAAAAACATATGGTAAATGGTTCAAAAATTAAAAAAAATTTGTTTGAGTTAATGTTAGATTCAGATTTAAAGCTGTGCGACCGCAGCAAAGTAGTTCTCCAACTTGACCAAGGTGCTGCTTCTTTCTGAAACACAAAAAACTAAACAGCACACAGTCGCCGATGTTACAATACTCTCCCTCTCCACATGCCATCAGAAATACCAAATGCTGAGCTTTCAAGGATTATTCTGTTATTTTAAATCTAAACTTGAACAATACCTTCAGTAGATCACTACTTATATTTATTTTTTTAAAATAGCCATGATTATACTCTGCTTCTCGTATCTTTACATTTCATCTTACACTGTGTTGTAAACTAGGACTAATCATGACGAACTACTCTGACTGCAGAACTCCTCAGTAAACTCAAGCTCTCAATCCCAGTCGTATATTTGGTGAGACTTGTTGCTGTTAAAGTCAGAAACAGTTTTGAGAAGCATCCAAATTAGTTTTTATTATTTTTGTTCCCCAGTATCTGCTTCAAATACTCACTGTTAAGGTTTTGTGAATCCAAAGCAGGAAGATATTAACACTGCATACTTATACTTTATTTGTATCATCATCCCGGTTTGCCCTCATTTAATCGCATGTTTTCTTGATATCATGCAGCTCTGCTGTAAACCATCTTTGACTTTTATAAATGCTGTGTTGGGGATTGACGTTTTCCTTTTATAGGCCAATATGAGATTCACACGGACTGATCATGCACTACTGTATTTTACAGTAAAATAGTATTTAATGAAAAACTTTGAACAAAAAAGACTATGACATAACTCCTTATTGGTTAACACAAGGATGACAATTGAGTATAGATTGTAAAATCTGCTTCTAGTTAAAGTTTTAAAACGCGATGGTGGATTTATCATCATAAAGGAAACAAGACAGATTTCTTTCATCGGGAGAATATGATGGAAATGTTTGTTTTTATTGTTTTTTTTTTTGTGGTTTTGAAACAAATTTTGAAACTCGGCATGCCTCGACACCAGTAAGCGGCTCGTGTCTGATCTGTTTTTTTCCCTCCTGCCTCATTTCCTGTGTAAGAATGTTACAGAGCTGGTAACAGAATGTGCTCAGAAAGAACCTTCAGTCCAGTAAGACCAGCAAGAGCACAAGCCCAAAGCTTCTTCAGAACCAGTTAAACCTGCTTCTGATCGGGGCCAAAGGTCAACCTGGAAAACAAGAACAAGGAACCTGACTGGAAGTCAGAATATATGTTCGCTTTTTGGGGACACACTGGACCAGAATCAGCAAACATGCGTGAAGCTCTTGCAATAAACGTTAAAAGGTCAGATATGGTTCTGAGCAGAAAAAAAAAAAAAAAAAAACGAACAAGCAGCATTTACTTCTTCCTTTCAAACAACACAGACAGAGAGAAACTCATGAACTTGAACTATACACTTAATCACATTCAATTATGTAATTTCCCTAAATGTATTGGTGAAGAAAAATAGAAGCAGTTTCAGAGTCCCTTAATCAGATTGTATCAGGGCGCAGTTAGATTCATTTGCACAGAGTAAACAAAATGGAAATGTGTTTGTGTAATCCCAGGGACAAATATAGGTCTCAACTCACAGTAAGAACGGTCAGAGGAGAGGAGAGCAGAAAGAATGGGGACAGAGGCAAAAAAAAAAAAAAAAAGGCCAGAAGAGAGAAACAGTGATGATTTCTTTTCAGTGAGCGCTCAGTGAGTGGAACCTATTACGTTCCTCATTAACTCAGAGGGACACGAGGACAGAGATGGATCTCAGTAGCTGTCACTTCCTTTAACTTTACATCTGCCTGCTCCACACTTTTGTTCGAACGACGAATCTAAAACCAGCACCGGTTTAAATATTAAAAGCTTTTTTTAACGTCGAAGCCTCACCGCTGTATGTCTTCTGTCATATCAGTTGAGTAAATGTTTTTCTCAAAGCGCGTAGTTGGAAGTGCTTGGCACCAGTCCTGCTTTAAAAAAAAAAAAAAAAAATGGAAAAATGCTGTTTTAATAAAGTGTAGACATTGCTTTCATTTTGGACTCTATATCTTTTATTGTTTTAAGTTTATGTGTGATGGGATTAGACGAGTTCTGTACTGTCTTCTGTCTGCCTCTCTCGTCCATAAAAGACATTTCCTGACGGACTGTTTGGAGAAGTGAATCAAGTCTGTTTTACATTAACACGACACCTACTGATATCTGTGACGCCTCAAGATTTCAAAAGTAACACTAGTTGTGTTAACTAGACGCAAGTCTTTGACTTTAAACACAATAAAACACAACTGCAACGAATCCCCGCCTCCATTTGTGGATTTTCCTGCGGAACATGGCTCCAAATTATTTGAGAAAAATTCATGATTTTTTGAATATATCTAAAATATTCAGTAGCAAATGCACTAGCCCCAATGCTACATGGCTACAGGCAAAGCAGTCAGTCTAGGAGCACCATTGGCCTGACTGGCTCTTCCTCTAGCCGTTAGCTTCTGTGGCTGTGCTAAAGCATTAACATGCATATTAATATTTGGTGTTTGAACTATTAGAACATAAATGGTCGTAGAGAAACTCACTAGTATGTGTGGAATTATCTAAATTTTAACTTCAACAGATGCTAAAACCTAAACTAATATTTAGTGGGAGCTTCACCCTATTCAGATTACTGTAATTCTAGCTAAGATATCAATTTCCATTTATTTAGAGAAGATGCTAATATCCCTAAACCTCCTTCCCTCACTGCTTTCCCTCAAAGCTGAAAGTCGGGTCTCTTTTTTCCCCCCACTTGCTTTCCCAGCCTCTGACAAACTCATTAATCCCATTTGTCACCTAAACATACTCACATCCACAGCAACGATTAAAAAGTTTAAAACAACTAAAGTTGTGACAATCAACCCTTGACACAAACACGAAGTTCAGTTCAGCTAGCAGAGACGCACAGAAACCAAAACGGCAGAGGAGGCAAAAAGAAAGAAAGAAAAGAAAAAATTCCACATCGGCTTTCTCCAACGTTTTGCACAAAATGGTGCGATTGTGCAGTAGCTTAGCTGTGGTCCAGTGAATACTTGGGAATTTCTTTCGGTGTCATTTGTCCAACAAAGCCTTTTCACATGGAAACATGATGTTGTTTTAAAATCCTATGCAAACATATTATCAACAGTGATGCAAAATCGTAACCTTTAGGCCTCCATGAGAACACGGACATTTTCCAGCCGGACAATGTTTTACTTTGTTTTAAATTTAAAATGAGGCAGCAGGTCAGAACTGAAGCAGCATTTTAGCTCGATTTTGAGCATGCGGTGGTTTTTCAATGAAAACACGTGGCTTTGGGTGTTGTTCATTGCATATATGATTCAAAAATATACTTTGCATCCTTTAATGATTCACGAAAGAGCAACTTTTTTTTATCAGTACTTACTTTGTATCAAATCTTTGAGCAAGAGGACTAAAAAAAGATTGCCCGTGTTTTGTAGTAAACCCGAATTACCTCTCCGCTCTCCCTCCCCATGCCCATCTCTTTCTCTCCCTCTCATATCTCTGCAGCTCACTCTCCATTTCTGTGTGTGTACGTCTGTATTTGTGTGGGTAAAGCAAAGGTTTGAATAACAAGCAGCCCGCTAAGTGGGTCAGGGTCGGAGGAAGGGGGAGAAGGAAGGGGGAGAGAGAGACTATTAGGATGACAGACAAGGACAAAGGGGGGAAAAAGAGAGGAATACTGCGTATCAAGGAAAAGAGGAGAGAGAGAGAGCAGAAAAAGGAGGAGCCGCTGAGAAATGGAATGTGCAGTGAGAGAGAGATGGAGAAAGAGGTAAAGGGCGACTTTATGTGAGCAGAGTGAAACAGAGTGAGACGATAGGATAAAAATGGAAAGAGTGTGATTTTACTCCATTTCCCAGAAACAAGACTGCGGTCTGGTTACCTCTTGAGCTAAATCAGGGTACTCATAAAAGCTTTTAGAAAGAAGAAGAAGAAGAAGAAGGAAAAAAAAGAAAAAACAAATTAACGGACATTTTATTCCATCAGAAAATGTTTCGATTGAGTCATATAATCTGAAATGAGAGGTAAGAAGTGGAATTTCTATGTGGCCTCACAGCTGAAAACGTCTATTTTTAAAAGCACAAAAACAGACAATTAGAAGCTTGAAATCAATGAAGCTTGTTAAGTGACTTTGCAACATGTCTATCATGATCAAATGTCTTATGCGGGCGAGAATATTTGCAACTTCCTTCTGCACCAGAGTGAAAACTGTGACATGTGTCCAAAATGCCTCGTTACTTTCAGCACTTCAAAGGTTTGGGTCATGTGTGGGTCCGGGATCGGTGGATTTCCTCTGACACTGAGTCGACCGAGGGGGGAAACAAATCAACACAGAAGACTGCACATTGAGAAATAGATGGAGAGAAAAAAGAGTCATGAGTGGCTTTGTGAGTGTGGAAAAGGCAGATTCACCCAGCAGTGGTAGTTCAGTTCAGCAACTGTTTATCTGTCTTATCTGTGTCACCCTGACAACAACATAAACATGGTTTTATTGGCTAAATGTATCCACCCTGGCTGTAAATCTAGATTGGATGTGCGTGGGCAAACACTTTTCTGTATGTGCAGAGGGGAGGGGGGAAAAAAACGACATTTCTTAAAACGGAGCTTTAATCATGAGTTTAATTATTTTTGAGCTAACAAAGTGGTTCGCATTTCAACAGTGTGTTTACAGTGAAGCCCAGTCTAATTTAGTTTTTGCCTCTCGCAGTATGACAAGTCTGTGTGATTTCCTCCCAACCCCCGGCCGTGTAAATTAAAGCATAATGTTTATTATGGCCGATAAAGGTTTGTTTAGTTTCTGTGACAGCTTAAAGATCTTCTCTTATGCCACAATTAATCATCGACTCAGATCACAAATATGTTCAAATGGAAAACACACTCATATTGCTACTCAAGCCAGTATTTTACCAATTTACGTCATACAGTTTTCTCCCATTAAGAGGAGGAAGACTGTAATCTGTTAGCAAAAGATGAAAGATTGTTGCTTGTGTTTGCTTAATTTTGGCTGTTTTATTAGCTAGGGGTGGGACAGAGGCAATCTGGTATTGTTTTTGGACAATTCTTGGACTGGATGTCAGGCTGGTGGCACTGATCCAGTCTCAGTGGTTCTGTGTTGCCCCAAGTGACCTAAAGCATATATATATATATATATATATTGCATCTGTCCCATGAAAATGGCTGGAGGCTTTATTGGCTGTTTCTCAACTTATCAGAAACACAACAATACAATCCTAGTCTTATCAGAGATAAGTATCCTGGGCGCTACCAGGAAATGCTCTTCGGTGTGGATGCTGTTACTTAAAAAAGGGGGGTGAAGTGAAGTGAAAAATGAACTTTTTCAGTATATGTGGTTCATTCAGGCTGTGAGAGACCACGACCTTTCATTAGATAACAGGAAGGATGAGCGTATATAACTGGATAACGCGAGAGCGTATCTTTTTGAACTTTTAGCCTCCGTCTTGGAAAATGCTGAATTTGGGAATCTCAGTGGCACGCAGAGAAAAAATACCTCCCAACTACTTTGAGTTAATCAACTTGTAAAGCCCCTCATCTCGCAACGTGCGCTCCAGCTCCCGAAGAATGTGTGTTTATCAAACCTGTTGAGCTGCGGTGCTCCAGATGTGCTTTTCCCCCCTCACAGTTAAGGTCAGGATTCACATTCACTACTGAATACACCTGAAGCAGCTGTTCAGGTGCTAGCCTCGCCAAACATGCTAATCGCTAAAATAAGATGCTAAATATTTGGCTTGAAGTGTCAAATCTGTTGTGTTTATTTTAAAATATTATCAAAATGCTACTGTCACAGCGCTGTGCAAAGTAATTGGAATAAACTAAAATCAGTATAACAAAAAGCCTGAGATCAGAAATGATCTACAAATTAAAAAGAAAACACGTGAGACTCTTATACATGGTATTTAAACAATATTTCAAATGTTTTTTTTTTTTAAATAAATAAGTAATTTTGACAGATTTACAAGGTTACTTCTGTTTTGTGTGTGGACCAAGCAGACAATACCTGCTGGCTGCAGAGGTGAGAAGTCTCTGCATGGTCTTCTTTGGAAATAGTTTAGTGTAAAGATAAAGAAAACTGACTAAATCTATTTGCTATCTATGTTGAAAATATCTGGAACTTTTAAAGTTGTTCCTTTAAGTTGCTTTACTTTATTTGATGAACCTTTAAACTTATAAGGGAAATATATCAAATTTGGAAATGTTGGCAGCTTGTTGGAAGTTTTTGACACACAAAAAACACACAAAAGACACAAAAAGTGTAGCCTGTTTTCGCCGGATGGAGGATTCAATCTTCAGAGATCACACAACAGGAAAACAAATGAGCACAACGTCCATATTTTCAAAATAACTCACCAAGACACACTACATCTTCTCAAGATCATGGCTATATCAATGAATATATGGGTATATTCATAGATATATGCTGTCAAAATTCAAAATTTATGGCCATGCATGCACAAAATGTGCATTTCATCCTAAATCCTAAAGTGTATTAAGTCATGCTCTCTCGCTCAGGTGATAGCAGGAGCGACGGCCAAGGCAGACAAAGTGAGAGAGCAATGGACAGTGGAAGAATCTTTTTTTTTTTTTTAAGTATGAGAACTGTAGCATGTCATATAACAATCTTTGTTCTTTTTATTACTGGCTTTATTGAACAATCTTGCAGCTCTCACACCCATGCCATATAAAAAAATGGCCACTCTTTGCAGAAGGTGAATTCCTATGATCATCCAGTAATTTTGTTTTAGCTGTTTTACCAACATTTTCACCCCCAATGAAGTCATACCTACATCTAACGTTCTGAAGTCTGAGTGTCCCCTTCTCCATTTCTAACCCGACAGACTGCAGCTCAGATTTAGCAACTCTACAACTAAGAAGGATGTGAACAGGAAGAAAGCTTAATCTGTAATTATTAACACTTTAAGCACATTTGATTTCTCGTTATCAGAGGAGCGGGTCAGAATCCAAATAAACAGGATCAGAGAAAATCTAATGCTAGTTTTAGAAGGATTTGTCTTGGGCAAAACAGAATCACCTATTGTTTTGCACAAGACAAAGAAAACATTGGCACAGGAATCATCTTAACAGGAAAACTTCCACACCAATGAAATGCGCGTTTAACTGATATGGTATCATTATTTGAACAAGATAAGCTAACCTGATGTCTTCTGGGTAGATTGTGGTCATCATATCTTTTTGAAAACAAAAAGTACAGGTCAGCTTATTCCTCAAAGTAAGCTGTGCATTCTTCCAATAGTTCGTCACTTGAAACGTTCAAGCTCAAAGAGTCTGAAATATGCCTCTTGCAAGAGCATAAAGTTTAAAATTGAAAGAAAAAACTATTTTGTTTTTGAGGCATTTTGTGTTTGACTGTCCCAGAGGACAAGCAGATAAATCAAAGAAGTGTGAAGGATAGTTTAAAGTCCCAAATAGCTTAAAGGGCAAAAGGAAACAGGGAAACAGGCACAACTTTACAAACTCAAACTGTGACAATGTTGTTTCAATCTATCCACAGCAATTAGCACTTCGCTACAACAGCTATGATGGCATGATTGAGAACAAAAGCCGAGTGCTAGAGGAAATCGGGCTCCAACTATTTCCGAATAACGACGCTGGAACAGATCCAATCTTGTCCGCCACAAGTTAATTGAGCCAAGTCATTGTCACAAATACGGCGCACACAAACACAGAACAATGCGGAGATGATTGCAGCATGTGATTTGATTGCAATATGTTTGTTTTGGAACCAAAATCCTGATAATTAGTCTCTTCTGGCAGCGCACTGTCTCCGCCCATCTGTTCCATTTGGCACCCCTCCACCAACAAGGAGCCCCTCATCGCTCCGTCCCCGAGACTTAACCAACTGAAACGCTTTCACACAAACCGGCACACAAGCAGCAGCTCTGAAGCTCTGAAAGCAAACCAATCATCAGCAAGCTGAAACGGGCGAGGGACGGGGAGACGAGTCTGGCGAGATGATTCTTTTTGTTTTTGTTTTTTTTCGGTGGGAGAGACTGCCAACATGGACAGACGGACGGACAGATTGACTGGTTGTGTTCTGATAGATAATTAGATAAAATGCCGGCACTCTGGCTGGATAAAAACTTAAGGAGGGTACAGTAGAAACACGAGCAAAAAGCTGCTGGGCGAGGGCCACAGCAACGATAACTGTAGGTGTACAGTACATCTTCTACAACCGATTCAGCTGAATAAATAAAAATATGACACAGGAAGCATTACGGCAGTAGAGCCAACATGAAAACACCAATTACACAACACATTTACATATTAGTGTCTGGTGCACGGCATTTTAAAAATCACTGACAAATCCATATTAATTCGTTTTTTTATAATCCTGACTGACAAAGATTGTTCCTTAAAAATGGTAATGCTTCCTTTCAGGTTTGGTGAGGAGTGCATTATTTTTTTCATTGCACAGGGGATTATCCTGTTTATGCCAAGGCTGCATGCCAGCAATCACAATATACAGTAAGTTAAGTCAGCCAACTCATGTGGAGGCAGATTTATTATTACATGAAAACACAGCGTGCTCCCCGCAGGTAAACACGAAGCGCGAGGAGGAATGGTGTGATGACGATAATGTTCTGGCACCCCCAAGGTGACTCTTGCTGGATCGACACATATTCTGCCTGTTTCAGTCTGAAGAAGCCCTCCAGTTGCTGTCAGGTTACCTTGGGCTGACAGTCCAATTGATACAATTTCCCAAATCCCTTTCAATTATTACCCTATAATTTGTTAGCTAAATTCTGCTGTGTGTGTGTGCTTGTGCTTTTCTGCAAGGTAAAGTAAGGTGATTTTATTTATATAGCACATTTTCAGCAACAAGGCAATTCAAAGTGTTTTACATGAGTTAAAAGGAAATACAAACAAAATAACAAGCCAAAAGGAAAAAAGAGGAAGTTGCCCTGTGATGGTCTGGCGACCCGTCCAGGGTGTAACCCACATTTCACCAAATGATTGTTGGACATGAAATGGGTGTAGAAAGTTTTACTGGCATTTTAAAGCAGAGAAAATGATGCTAGAGTTCACCTTTTAAACTCTCTTTAACATTAAATATTAGCAATTGATGAGGACAGAAGTAGAAACTTTTAACCCAAGTTTCAGACTGTTTTCCTTGGATTGTGTAGACATTTACCTGCATTCAGAAATTCACAAAAGGCCGAAAATAAATTCAAAGTTCAACATGGTCCATGACAGAGAAGCTGTGTTTATCCTTCCTGTTATCTGCTGAAAGTATCACTCTCTCTCTCTCTTACTGCCTTAATGAGCTGCAGACACGTCTCAACATAGTAGTGATACATTTTTATTTCTAGGATCATCATTTGGCATTTGTTCTGGTAGCATCTAAATACAGTTTTTTTTAATACTAATAATAATAATACTAATAATAATAATAACAATTTGCCTGCAAAAAATATGTCCTGATCGATTTTTAAACAAATGCACCTATTGTTTTTTGTAACAAGTATCTGAGGATGTTTTCACACCTGATTGTCTGGTAGACTGAGTAAGATTGGAAAATTGCAAATTGTGTTATATTTGTCACACTGCACTGTGTCTAACAATCCAAACTCTTTGAAAAACCAGTTCACCTCCTCACCTGTGGTGGCGCTACACCAATGGCTACTGAGGGAAACGACACAAAAACCTCCAAACAAGACATGAGTGAAACTTCGGGGTTTCGCATTTTTTTGGTTTACATCAGAGTCTGATTGTGCGTTCATCAAACAAACTGGACTTTCCATGCAGACAAACTAGAGTTTGACTGAAGCGGACTAAGCAGGGATGGCTGAATGCACACTGCGAGATATTGTACAATTTATACTGTTACGAATAAAGGATTGACAAAATCACGCTTTCCATCGATTAAAATCAATTCATTTGTTAAATCACAGAAATGTTAAGTGATGTAAATTGGTATATAATTTTTCAGGTGACATTAAAAATAATTTTGAAACATTTCTACAGCCCACATTTAATCCACAGACTACAAATTCCTCGTTTCTTGTGGGACGAGCTTTTCTTCTCCCCAACGTTTTATTGTAAGCGAGGAACAAGACTCCATGTTTAACTCTGAAAACAAAATTACATCCAAAAGACAAGTAGCAGAAGATGGAAAAAATGTTCTGTTGTTGCAAAACTCTGAAGTGTTTTTAATAACATAAACTATAGCTCAGTTCTTTGAAATGATTGTATAAACTATGGAACAGTGACACGGAAGAGCATAAACAACATCTGGACCCAGAAATCAAAGCTGCTCACAGGAATTTTCGGCATGATTCAGTTCAGAGCTACGTAGACCTTTTTAAGTGTCTATTCAAGATATCTACGCTTCGCTGTTAATGCCACCACTACCTCCCACTGTTTTTCTTGTAAAATAACTAAAGTCTGTTGGTGTAAACTCAAAAAATAGACAGAAAACTCCACATGTTGAACAGATTGCCTTCCTTGACCCTCCCACACTGCGTTCAGTTGAACATGAAAGCCTCGCCAGATACCGACGCCACAGAAGAACTAAAACGGTAATTTGCATGATTTGAAAACACCCTTTGTGTTCGACGATGGTCATATGAAAGACCAGTGTATTTGACTTTCCCGTGACTGTTGACCCTCTCTAATTCAGACACTCCACTTTTTATTGCTGTTGCACCACTTCTCTTACACCTCACTAAACAGTGAGATCATGTAGAAATGTTTTTGGACCCGTCTGTTCTGATTCTGATGCCCTGTTCTTTCCTCAGTGTTCGCTCCTGTTCTGTATTTGCTTTAGAAATACCTCACCCAGCTTTCACAATCATTATGTTTACATTAGGCCCTCGACTTCTGCCTGTCCCTCTTCACTTCTTTTCCTACTTTCTGGGATTCCTTCTTCTTCTTCTTCTTCTTCTTCTTCTTTTATTTCCTTCCACAAGTTAAGAGCAGCTACACGTTTACATGGCTGGACTCTTCAGACATGACCTAAAGAAAATGCTTAGATTCATGATATAGCAAATGTAAAATCCATGTGTGGATTAAATATAAGGCTCTTGTGAGTCATATTCAAGATTCAATCCACCAGCAAGCAGTCAGAGCGTTTCAAAGCCTATTTCTGTTTAGACATATTTAGTTTGTGTAAACTTTTCCATAGTTAAACAATGATCAGAAATACCCAGGTGACTCCAGACCTCAGAAAACAAGCAAACAAACAAAAAGTCAGATTTGTGTGAAGAATACAATCTGCCTACTGCACACAACATGATTACAATGTCTATTGAAATTTGTCAATAAACATCAACTGGTTTCAACTATGACTACATGCTAAACAAATTATGCAAAGAAGAATAAGGAAATAAGTTGGAAAGCGCCCTGAATGGAAGCGCTCAACCACGTTATCCATATCAAAAGGTATAGTGATCATAATTACCATAATACATTCTCATAACTGTCTGTGCATGTTATTACTGTTGGGCAATTGGGCTGTACAATGTAACACAGGTTGATTAAGTATCTGCGTGTGTTAAGAACCATTTTAAATGTTGTATTTGCTGGCTATTACGCTTCATGAATTCAGAATTTGCATCTTAAAAATATTCAACCTGTTGGATGAGTCCAACTGCAGTAGATGGTCACAACTGATGGTACAAATAATGAAGCCCAAGAGGTCACAGAAAGAGCTCGAAATATCATAATGTTAAAAGAGAGCAAGACGTGAAAAAATGTGTTTAACAATAATATTGCAATTACAGGATTTTCTAATAGCAAGCAGCTCACTGGGCTGCAGATTTAATTTTCCATTCATCTGTAGAAATATTACTAATAATTGGTATTACAGTGACTTTGTCAATTCTGACTGGATTTTGCTCATAGTTTTCCTTTAGTTAGGCGTTTTAGCTGCTACAGTTTTACCACACAAGTCCAACCATGGTGCAAGATGTGCACACACAACCTCATCGTTCAACAGCAGAGATCATCATTTCCTTCCTGATTCCCGAGCTCAAGTTTTAGATTCAATTAACTGTTTTCTCAGGACTTTTTATAGCACCTAGTTTTGGTTCTACTGGCTAAATGGGCCAGTTAAGTTTGATAAAAAACTAAACAATAGTTTTTTATCAAAATGTTTCTGAGCCACATCCTGCTTGTAGATTGGTTTCATTTGAGTTTGCATAAAGAAACTAATGCTATTTAAATGTTTTTTAAAATGGTGCAAAATAATACAACTAATAATTTAAAATTGTCAAAGTTTTGAGTTCTAAAAAAGCAACAAGATGTTTTAAAAGACAGAAGCTCAACAATAAATTTGTTTCAACCGTGCTGCTAGCTGCAGTGCATCATGGTCCTAGTAGTTTTGTAATCAGGATATAACCCTTTAGTCATCAAGATCTACAACATCCAGAACAAATGAACACCAATTTAATTTGAGGCCTATTCTGTGAGAAGTGGACATGTTTAAGACGTATTAATGCCTAAAACTGAGTTACAGACTTTTAATGAGTTTTAAGACCCAGCAGTCGACTTGAAAGTACAAACACTGCAAAGTGAAATGTTTATTCTGTACAGGGAGGAAGGTTTGTACAGAGGGAGAGAAAACCTGCTTTAGGGTTTGAGGCTGAATCACTGCATATAATCTTCATAACCAAATATATCTGTAGAGAATTAACTGTTTAAGTGGTTCTCGCTAATCCTATTCATCAGTATAAATTGTGATGACATTTTGCCTGTTCAGTAGTAACAGTGACTCTTTCCCTTTTTTTCCCACCTCTGCTTTTACCTCTTCGCATTAAACATCTGTCTCCGCGGCTCTCTAATTTAATGCTTTTCTTCTTTCCTCTCATTTTGTTTCTCCCCTGCTTCCTATTTTCCTCTCTCACTTCCTGCCTTTCTTCCTTTTCTGCGTTCTCCCCTTCCTTCTGTCCCTGCGTTCAGCCACACAGTAATTTGATCTCGTCTATCAGGCCGACATTGCCGTGAATCAAAAGACACACAGAGAGAAATATAGTACAAACCTTGGTGGCCCCACCCCCCACTGCACGCACACACACACACACACACACACACACACACACACACACACACACACACACACACACACACACACACTCTCTCTCTCTCTCCGTCTCTCTTTCCCTCTCATCTACAACATCCCTACCCCCAACAACCCTCCGTATCTCTCTTCAGTCCCTACCCCCAACCACACCGCTCGCTCACTCCACATCCCCAGCATCTACTGTCTATATCTCTGTTTCCCGTCTTCTTAAAAAAAAAAAAAAGTAGGTTTTCTAGCAGCAACACATAACAAGAGTATAGTATCTTAAAAAAAAAAAAAGGCCACTTTTACATTAACAAAACACAGTAAAATTGTTCATCAGTACGCTGTGGTGCTGTTTTAATTCCTACCTGACTGACATAAACACAAGAAATATCAGGAAAGTGATTATTCCAACCTGTTGTGAACAGAGACGCTGTTTGAGGGTAACTGGATGAACAACCTTCCAATCACAATCTGTCATGGCTTAAACCAAGCACACCCTGTTAGCAAAGACACAGTCAGAAAAGCAGAAGTTTTTTTTTTTTCTGCAGAGAAAAGCCTTCAGCAATGTCTGAGTACAAATGCTGAGCCAATGTTGGTGACTTTTACACCTGAAAACTAATCACGCCAAAGGAACGGTGACACTAAAACGAGCTCAAGTTGCACCGAGTTATGTTGTTTTTTATGTTTAACTGATGATAAATGTAATTGTGCACTTTTACACGTCAACATAATTGTGCCGGTATTAGTACAAATAGCTTTACAACTGATTCAACTCCCTTTTTCGTCTTTTATTTAAAATAATAAAATACTGGTAAGCAAGTAAAGCATCAGGTTTGGTTGGCTCACTCGACAGTTGTTGCTTAAAACGTTAATAAAATAAAATGGTGATATTATGACACTTACATGGAGGGAGAGCCTCAGATTAATCTTCTGAGTTGTGTAGTTAAACATGACTGACCATAAAAAAAGACCAAAACATCACATTTACTGGATGAGAAAAAAAAGTGCATCTGAAGTCTGAAAGAAAAAACAGCAAGTGTCAATCATCAACCATCCTCCTTGTTTTCAGTGTTCATCCTGTGCACCTTTAAAGCTGGTACAGACTTTTAGCACCTTTAAAGTGTGCGAGGCAAAGTTTCTTCTAAGGTGAGTGGAGAAAAATCTGCATGACGGTGACTCAGGGATGGAGGAGAGCTCACAGGGTTCGTCAGCTGACAGCCAATCAACCACAAAGCTGAGGGACACGCAGTCAGTATGTTCCCATTCTACCACGTTCATTTAGTCTAAGAAATATGAAACCCATACATATATAAACAGCAGTTTGTGACAGAACGCCGCTGATTTAAGCCAGAAGTGTCATTACAGGTAGATTTCCTTCAACGACAGGTTTCAGGCTACCTTTATGCCAATACATTTCAATAAACTGTAGACCTGTAATCACTAAAGGCATGTTTTCACTGTAACTATTTTACCTAGATCTTCCTTTTTCTCTGAATTTCCCCAAGATAAAATAATAATAATAATAATAATCTCCTAGAGTCTCCTATTCCAGAGAAAAATGCCACAGTAGGAAGGCACTTTTCCACTTTACCAGAAACTTTTGGACAAAGTCTGAGTCACATTAGCTTAAAATACTCTAATGCTCCACTTATTTTCAGCTATGTTTGAAAAAACTATTTTAATCGATCAAAGTATTTTCACAGCCATCTGCTGTGAAAGGTTAAATACTTCATTTAAAGCCATCTTTTAGATTTTTAAAGTTCTACTACTTTGATGTGCAGATAAAAAAAAATAAACATCTCTCAGATTTTATTCATTAAATGTTTGTGAAATGATCCAACTTTTCTCTAAATATGAAACGATTATAATACAGTTTTGCAGTGTAAATGCTGTGAAATGTCTATAGTTAGAATACCAGGTTTCAGAAATGTGTTTAACATTTGTTCACTAAGTGACTCTTTAAAAGTTATAAATGTTGTAACGATTGGTTGCAGAAAATCCACGGGTCTCTCTTCAGTAGACACTTCTATGGTGGCAGAAGGTACCTGCTCAGTGTCTGCTGAGGTAATATCCCTGTTCGACAGCGGAAAACTCACAAAAACTGGTTAGTTCTGGCGAAAGCATGTTGAAACTCACGTTATCACCAAAACTGAGGCACTCTACTCGTCTTCGAACCAACAGTGACTCAGTCAGGTGCTGCTTCAAAATTGCAAAAACAGAAACGTTCCATCTTACTAATAAGTTTTCAGTTTTATTTTCCAACTTAATGAAGACCTCGTCTCTCCAAGATAAATTTTCATTTGTATTCATCACATCCTCTTTTTCTTACAGTTTCATTTTAATTTGTATCTCTTTTCTTCTTACATGCCTTATGATTCAGTTGTGCTTATTCGTTTTGACTTCAATATGTAATATCCTCCATTTTGATCTAAGGTTATAATCTGTCATATTCCATATGAGTCAAGTGGAAATGGCGTATACAGTTAAATGAAATTATGTACAACATTTGAGCATGCCAAGTCAATTTAACTTCACAATTCATGAAAGGATTATTTAACAACAGAGCAAAAATATACTGATGTGCAAAGGTTAAAGTGCAGGGGGAAAGAAAAGGTTTGTTTACATGTGCAAAATGGCAAAACGGGAACAAAAAAAAAAATCCAACTATTTCTCAGAACTAGTTTCCAAAACTACAAAATGAGCGTATGACAGAAAAAAAAGATTAATTAATCCACTGGCTCAACTCATCAGCTAAGGCTAATTTAATAATCGAGCAATTCATTAATGTCAAATGAACATGGCATTTCCCAGACACTAAGAACTCATTCTGAGAAGCATTTCTCAATACACACTCATAACTAATATGAGATGAAGCTTGCATGTGCTGTGGGCCTGACACTGACCTTTGGCTCTTCTGTAGAGGGAAGTAGACAACAGAGTCTATGCCGAGCGCAAATCACCATGCTGCCATTTCCAGCATACATCACCACTTTTGAATTCAGCTAAAAGATTACAGGGCACGGTCTTTAACTCTTCTCACTTCTGCTTCTTACTATGCACCACATTCTTATAATTACATCTGGTCTTAGTGGTAAACAAATTATGCATCTATTTTGAAGGTAGTTATGTGAAATAATTGCTTGATTTGGGGGGAAAAATAGACAAAAGACGTATATCTGAGAGAGGACTGGTATACCACTAAAATGTAGTTACATTCAGTGGCTGCATTAACTAAAAGGGATCCCCAAAAAGCAATTAATTACCACTTAATTAAGAGAGGAAGACACACTAGAGAGGGGGACAGGGGGGAGTATGGGAAGAGGGTAACAGAAAGAAATGGTTTATTTCCCCATAAAAATATGCCAAAAAGAAGCACAAACCTTGTTGGTCCCAAAAGCCGGGTCAGGGTAGGAGAACTGCCCCAGCCTGGAGTGCTCTGAAGCGGACAGAGGCTGAGGAGGAGGCGGGTAAACTGTTACATCCATGACTAAAAATACATCCACGTCTCCTTCTCGTCTGCTCTTCCACTTTCTACTGTTTATTGCCAGTTACAAATAAAACTTAGAAAAGAGAAAATAAATGGGGGTTAGTCCATTAGAAAGCGTCTTGAGGGTGCAGTTTTCAGGTTCTAGTCCGAAAAATAAAATGAGGATATCTAAAGTTTAGGCTGGATGCGCTCCTCTCTACACGCCGGCTCTCGTGCTCCGGTGACTGCACCTCAGAGGACCAAAGTTATCGGTGAAAGCGCTTCTATCGCTGAAGCAAAACGCTTCAAATAAAAAGGAGCGCAGTTTTCCCTCCTTTTGTCAGAGTCCGGATCCTGCTGCGGTGCGCGTCGGGGACGGAGGACGTCGGTGAACCTGTCTGTCCCTGGTTGGGACTCTGTTGGTCAATGTTGCTCTGCTGCTGCGGACCAGTCATACAAAGGGCTCTCAAAGCAAGCTGCACGCATTGGACACAGCAAAAAGGAACTATGTTTATTAACAAAATAAAAGACAAGGTTTTGTTTCGACGAAAATCACGAGCTTACATGTGACAAAGTGGCTATTATTTACTATAAATACAATTAATACACCGACTAGGCAAAATAACTCCTCTTACTTTTCCCATTTGCTAGAAAACTCTGCATCAGGAAGAAGGACCTTATTTTGGTAATTCCACAATTTTCCTTTTGACTCCATCTTGACATCAGGAGTCTGGAGTAAACGGTAGCAGCTGCTCCCTCTAGAGGTAAAAGAGTGTAAAATCACTCTAGATCAACAACAATTTCATAAATTTCTGTTTCTACTTTGGTTTGTTAGCTCAGTGCGTCTCAAACATATATTTTATTTATATGCAGCTGCATACATTCACACTAATCCATTCAACTTGTGAAAATGTGCAGCTTTTTTATATATACGAATGTAGTGGTATAGAAATACATAATTCCACACAAATAGTTTCCAGGTGAGAAGTTCCGGTTGTTAAAGTGGGCGTGGTGTATATAAGGAGCTGCGGCGTTCATTCAGGATGTGTGGTCTTTGTTCTCCCACTGTGTGGCTTGCGTCCTGTGGGCTCTGGCAGCGAAAAGCAACAAATCGCTGGCTGGTGCATGTTGCGCTGATATCCTGAGGTATCCATGCTCTCCCTGCACTTTAGCTGATCTTGGTCAGAAAATCTAAATTGAAGTGTGATCATAGGTAAAACGCCACTGCGCTGCGCTCCTTCTCTTCCTCGTTCTGCGAGTGTTTGTGTGCGTGTTTGTGGATCGGCAGGTAAGAAATTAACGCTCATCTAGGCTCCAGTTTGTTCCAGTTTTATTTAAAATGGTGACTAATTAATTTTCGCAGGACCCCCACAGTTGGACCATTGCTGCTCTGCTTCGTCTGCATTAGTCTCCCAGATCTCTGTCTGTTTGCTTTCATCTCCCGGATTTCTGCACAATCGTTTTAAAGTTGGACTGCGGCGGCGTCATCCGCCTTCATTGAAGCGGTGTTTGGGGTGGGGCATCAGCGAGCCCATTTCACCTCCTGCTAAGGTGTGGCAAGAGGGCCACGCCTGGTCCTGATGTTTTAACTTGTATTGTCTATTCATTTCCATTTCGATACTTATTTTGTTTACAGCCCTTTTTGTTCTTTAATCGGGCTGATATTTTCTTTTTAGGTTTAAGATTGTTATATTGGTTAACTGTTTTTGTTTTGCAGTTGCTGAGGTCCGGTGACTGTGTTGGTGTGGTGACGGTGTCTTCTACTATGAGGGGCCGTTTAGGACAAAATTTACGTTTCGTCTCTCACACACTACCAAAAACTCTCGCATACTCCAAAAAAATAGCCACGCACACTCAAAAAATACTAAAATGTCACACACACAAACGTTAACTTTCTCGCTCACATACACTACTACCAGCTCGCGCACATACACACAAACGTTAACTTTCTCGCTCACATACACTACTAACAGCTCGCGCACACACACACAGACGTTTATCTCTCACATACACAAGACTAAAGTTGAACACACAGTACTAAGACTCGTTTTTTGAATGTGTGAGAGCGAGACTCTTTTTGAATGTGTGAGAGCGAGACTCTTTTTGAATGTGTGAG
>NW_006800111.1:555755-617574 GCF_000485575.1 Poecilia formosa
GAAAATCTAAATTGATTTTTGTTCTTTAATCGGGCTGATATTTTCTTTTTAGGTTTAAGATTGTTATATTGGTTAACTGTTTTTGTTTTGCAGTTGCTGAGGTCCGGTAGTCACCAGTGTTGGTGTGGTGACTGTCTTCCTCTTCTGCGTGCTGTGATTCTTGAGTTTGGGTTGTTTCACTGCGTCTGGTGTTAAAGGTTTTTTTGGTTTGCTGTGTTTGGTGGATGTTCATCCCCATAGCGCCCCCTCCGGCCGGTAACTTCAGCTACTGCAGCTCTTTCTTTGACTTTCTTTTTTCATAAACTGGTTTTAAAAAGAATTTAATAATTGGTTTTTGTAAACTTTAAACTGTCTCAGATGTTTCAATCCTTCGCATAACCGAACCTGCGTGCCGCCACACACAATTTAAATGAACAAAAAGCATGAAAGGAAAACTGTCCCAGTATGTCAATTTTTTTTTTTTAATCTGGCTGCAATTACCCACTTTCAGTAAAATGGAGTACTGGTACAGGATGATTAAAATGTACATATGTAAGAATTTATGTTGAGTTGGCAACCCTATTTCTATCATGAGAGAAGTGGAGGTAAATGAGAAGCATGGATACCTCAGGGTTCACCTTAACACTGATGCTGTCTGCAGACTTCACTTCTAGAGGAAGCTAATGTTCTTTAGTGTCTGTGCTGCATATCTATTCTGCTGGGGCAGCAGCATCAGAACTGGAGACTAAAAAAACCATCAACCACCCAATAAAGGTTGGTTCTATTCTGGGGATTACTGTGGAAACTCTGGAGATGATGGAGCAAAGAATGATCCTTCATAAAATCAAGAAAATACTGTCATACAACAGAGTGTCTTAAGTCAGAGGTTCCTTCAGCTGTTTCCGCCATAAAACGGGCTACTACAGGAGAACCTTCCAGCGTCGGCATCCGCAACGCTCCTTTGAAGCACCTTGGATAAGGAAAGCTTCCACAACATTTAATTTCCTTTGGGAATAAAGTATTTTTCAAAAGAATTGAATTCAGATGTAATTAGCAAAAATGAATATAAAAAGGCTCTCGGTTCAAATGGAGGCCAGGGTTTGTTTTTGTTGGGGGTTTTTTTTGCACGTTTTCTCGTGCACTTGAGGGTTCTGGATGAGTTCTACAGTTTTAAATTGTCCTTTGGATTGGATGCGTATATGAGGATGTGTCTGTAGGGAGTATGATGGTTTGTCTCTGTCGTGGCTCAAACTGAATAAACCGACTTGCTATTATGAAAATTACCATTTCTAAATTGATGGTGACATAAGAGACCTGTGCATAAAATTGTCAGGAAGCAGGAAGATTAAATTAAGCAAAGATATTTTTCAAAATAAATAAATTAAAGCTGCAAGGTGAGCAAATAATTTGGTAATTAGTTCCCGTCACCGTTTATGCACTCGGCATCGACATTGGATTAAAAGTTTAGGCACTACAAAGTGAATTAGAATACAGCAGAAGTTATCACAAGAAATGATAATTTTTATTTATTCTAAAACTTAAAATGTATGAAGTCCAACATCTGTTTACAAATTCAGTAGAAAGACAATCCCTTGAAATGATACATGATGCATAAAATTCAATCGACTTATGTCATGAAGACTGTGCCGTTTGGCTGCAACTACAACAAACTCAATATGTATTTTAAAACAGAACTAAAACAGACCGACGTTTCCATTAACTTCTAAACACGTCATAATGTGGATGAACATCTGGATGTTGGTTTTAGAAAGTCACTCAGTAACTCTCATTACCTAACACTGAGAGCTCTAAGTGGGAGGTGTGACATGCAAAAAACCCACCATCTACTGTAACCTGTAGTTTAGACAGACGTTTATTGTGGTTGCCTATGGAACCTCGTTGCTTGTGATCTTTCCGCTCAGACCATAAAATAATAAGATCCTGCAGAAAAGAATTTTCCCAGGAGAAAATCTGCAGCCAAATTTAAACCTGAAAGCTATAGGTTAGCATTTTTTTTTAAATTATCATTTCTACGTGTTTCAACTTCACCGACTACGTATACCACTTAAAATGAAAAGGAGGTTTTTGGGTTATGAAAAAATGTTTCAGCTAACTTAAAGAAGTTGGGAAAAGGTAATCTTTTGTGAACAAAACTTTATCTTTTGGAGACAGAATATCCAGTTCAAGTCTCATACAGGCAGTCTATTGTTTTGCCTTTGGCTGGAAAATCTTTAAATGCATCATGAGCAAAAATATACATGTTCATGGACGCATAGAAACAAAGAGACCCTCTGCTACCCACCCACGTCAGTATATACATAGACTATATAGTACACTTAGACAGATGGTCACGAATGCATGAGAAATAATAGCAAAACATCTCAGTTCAAATACATAAAGTACATGCCTTCCTATTTCTAATTACACCCTTAATGGTATCTCATGTGTCCATATATGCAAATATATCTATATATATGTAAGTATATATGGGCAAAACAGATGTTTTTTTCCAAGCATTTTAATGGAAAAACATAAAAATACATGGAACACACTGAAGAGTTTAAAACCTCACAGCTCGGTGTCATAAACTGTGTTTTCTGCTTTATAGCGCACTCACACACACCCGTATACATACGTACACACTACCGACGAACCCACACATACTTAGTGAACATACAGTCACCCATCCCCCCCAAATACACACATACATATATGCACCCCTCCCCTCTGAAAAAGGCATAATTCACTTCCACATTCTCCTCCCCCACACAGTTCCTCTCCATAAAACTCCACGAATACACACACACACACACTTCAAATACACACGAAACCACATTCACATGTGCACTAAACCCATCCAGTACATACATGTTAAATATACACTCGCTTAAACATGCACACAGTCTCACACACACACGCACACGCACACGCACACACAGAGAGAAACAGTGAAACGAGCGCAGATGCCTGCACACTACTGTAAACAGACAAACGCTATTGCAAGCAAACACCCCAAAAACGCATAAAGATGTAAAAACAGCAAACACACACACACACACGCATTCACACACACACTCACATCCTGCTTCTTGCTCTTTCTTTACCTCATACACTTCTCAGATTCCCATTCAGGAACTTTCCATCATATCTTAAGGGTGGAAATTGTAATGTGCTGTAGCATTTGAATGATGTGTGACTCTTCATGTTGGGGGATTACATTATAGATTCATAGCACAGCAATCCACCCTTGAGTGAAAACAGCCAGCCCTTCAGATTTTACAGCTTTCCTGGATGAAAGAGGGGATGCAAGAGATGGAAGGAAATCACCAGAAAGGAGTTCATTGGGAAAAGTGCTTGGAAGGAAAATGCATTATATTTAGGAAATAGAATGAGGTGGCTCTGAAATGGTGTGACCAGAGGCAGCGTCTCTACAACAAGAAAACTTCGATTAGGGACCATCTTGGCTCCTTTAAACTTCTAAATGTACTGCTTGGTACTTTCTTTCCGTCTGTCTCTTCGTCTTTTAAAATTAGATTCGTATTTACCTATCGTCTTTTCTTCCAGTATCTTGATTCGGACTTGCTCTAATTAATGGATCCTCCTCGTCTTGATTGCCTGAAATTTTAAATCAAAGGTTTTCATTTCAACCTAAAGAGTAACATTCAGTTTCAATCACCAACCAATTTAAATCTAACAAACATATTCATTCTTACCGAATTAATATGGCCTTGATTTCTTTTTTTCCCCACATTACAACCACAAACTTCAATGTATTTTATTTACTGGGATTTTATGTGATGAACCGAAACAAAGTAGTACAACCTGTGAATATGTAGGAAAGTTAAAACATGGTTTCTATAAAAGATGGGTGGAGCTAAATGGGAGAACCCCAGAAAGAGAACCAGTTAGAGGCTGTGGGAGACCACTGGGATGATGAGGGTTCACCTTCCAGCTGGACAGCAAACTCTGTAACTACAATCCGAGTCATGGAATGGCCTAGTCAAAGTTCAGATCAAAATCCAATTGAGAGTTTGAAGATGTATGATTGTAGTTGTTCTCCATCCAATCTGAAAAAACTTGAGATAAATGTGGCAACTTTTCAGTTGTTAGATGTGAAGATCTGTTCTTTAACATCAAAACGGGAAAGATACAAGTGAATAAAATTACATTCATTACTTTTTAGGAGATTTTTTTTGGCACTAATGGCCTTTAATAAGCTAAAAATTGACAGGAAATTGGGTGAAGACATGCAGCAAACAGCTCAAACCAGGACAACCATGCCGAGGTCTTTACCAACTGAGCCACCCATGACTTTTTTAACACTCTTCTCTTTTTATGTAACTCACACACTCATTAAGACAGACGCACAGGTTTGTCCCATATCTGATGAATGCTAAGTCCACTGAATTAATTTGCACATTTTTAGCCTCGGCTTGATGCATCATTCAGAGCCATTTTATTCCTCCACCCAGTTTTACACCAAATCTCATTATTATTTCATATTGGACTACTTTATTATGCAATGCATTGGTCAGATTGAAGCACCAGTTTCTTCTTATCAGTAAAATACTGATGCCTGCATTTGATACAAGTTCAGACCCTGCATTTTGAGATTTAATGTGACAAAGCACCGCCATGCTGAACCAACAGATGAAGACAAATCAAGAAGTTATGATTTCAAGACAATCTTTCGGGGAAATGTTCTTACAAAACTGTGAGGTAAGATGGTGTGACTCTGTTAATCCTGTTATTGTAAAACTGGATTTCATTTTTCATCTGAGCAGATATCTCCAAAATTATGGCTTATATTATATAAATCTGAATTCTAGGAGACCATATTACTTTAATATGATCTGTTGTTTACAGCTGGCATCGCACAAGGTTATTGGAAGTCACCAGTCTCACCATGTAACAAAGTGGTTCAACTTATGTCCTTTTTTATTTCTGATTCATTTAATCTTTCTATAGTTGGTCAAAATGCTATAATTCACACATTGCTGTTGCACCTTAGCTTCACTCACTATCCTGGGTTTGTTTGTTTCAGCATTATGCTGCACTTTACGTCTATGTATGTGTTTTAGTTAAAGCTAATACTTCTGTTAGCTTCAGCTAAAGCTAGCAGAAGCTTTAGTTAACTAAAGAAGCTTACGTTCATCAAGCGTATTGGATGAATGAGTTTATTTTTCTTTCAATGTAAATTTATGGTAATTTATTTTATTTTTTTTCTTGTTTACTCACTGTTGTTTGCCCCTTTCAGATGCAACAGCCTGAGCAGGTGGGAGGGGCTGGCCCAGCACTTCCTGCTTTAACGGCTGGGTGACGTCACTGATTGCATCACCAGGCTCTACTAAATGGAGGGCTGTCTTTTTTGTATTGTTTGTTTTTCTTTAAAGTAACCTTTTGAGTAGACCTGTATTACATGTTTTATTTTGCAGACGGTTTTATTATGCAGATTAGTTTGTAAAATAAGTTTAATAATCTTATTCTTGTTTCTCTGTTTATATTTTGTTATTTAGTTTCACCTGTTATATTGTGGTATGCTCTAATTAAGTGCAGGTGTGTTACCAATTTGCTTTAAGACCAGAAAGATTTCAGATGCTCCGGATGGATGTCGGAGCCAAAAAAAAAAAAAATGCTAAGCAATAGAATAAAATTTAAGAACCTGGAACTGGTGCTGTTATTTTTTTTGTTTGTTTGTTTGTTTGTTTGTTTGTTTTGTTCACCTGTTGGACCTTTTGACTATACTACCTCACATGCCAATCACAGCACTTAAAGTTGAAAGATTCATGGAACCAAATAAAAGGTCATCAAAATTTTCTAGCAATTTTCTTCTGGTCTTCAGCTTTCCAGTACATAAAATCCTGCTTTTATGTAAATCACTGTGTGCAAAAAAGTGAATACAGTAAAACAGGTAAGTTTTTCCAATCTTCTATTTAAAAATAAAGAAGTGGGGTACATATATTAGATGTTGGGGAGTTTTTCTTCAAGTTACAAGTTGCTACAGAAGAATAAATGTAGTACAAAAACATATTTTTCCCTACCACTCAGGGTGACTTGCTTAGAGTGATAGGAAACCTACCAATGCATTCCAGTCAGAATATATTTGTGTTACTGTTTTAAAATTCATTTCTGCTGCCTGCTGGAGCATAAAGTCAGTCACAAATCAGCATATGTTTCCACCTCACTGTTTTGTAGCACATCCGAAAGTCAACAATGTGAAATATACGTGTTTCAGATGGATTTTTGTTTTTCTTCATTGCCTAGCTCCAAGTTAGATCTTAAAAATGAGAAATTAAAATTGTATAGTAAAAGCTAATCAAGTCAGACTGAAGTTTGTGTGAATAAAAGTAGACAAAGACTGAGCCGGTGTTTGAGTGCAAACACTACAAAGGTCCTGCTGCTCTCCGATGGAAAATGTAACCTGTGATATTTGTCATTTTAATTCCTGCATATGCACTGGCGTGAACTCTGTGAGCAAATTCCAGTAATCTGCTGGACATATGGAGGAGAAACTCCAAACAAAAGTATGAATCTAATCACACTAGTAACATTCACCTTGGTACCGATGGTGTCAATATTTAGATCAATATGCCCAGCCTTGATAAAAGGATTCAATATCATTTCTTCTACAGATCAGAGGGTGCAAAAGGAAAATATAAAATCTTCTCTAAAAGAATAACAAAAAAAAAAGCTGAAGCAGAACTGGACCCTTCAACATGGTAATGAGTAAAAAATGTCCTAAAGTTTACTATAGTTAGAAAACTGAATTTTCCCAAGTATTTTCTTATCCCTTTTTCAGGCGTATAGTGCCATCGTATAGCACAATAAATAACTATGTTGCCGTCAATTGTTGCAAATACTATAAATATATTAAATGTAACTTAATAGAAATAACACCTTGAAATTGGGTCTCTGTATCTTTAAAAATCCCTGCTCTTTCAGGAAGTCATTAAAACATCTCTCCTATATTTACTCTGTGACAACGTTTTTACTGGAGTTGCACTGAACAGTTGCTCGTATAATGAGCTCAGCAGATCCAGATGTTTGCTAATTGCAGCTGGCTAGTCTGAAAGAGCTGAGTGGGGCAGTTGAGAGGCAGGGCTGCTCTGTGAGGGGGAAGATTGGATTATTTTTGTTGTTGTTGTTGTTGTTGAGGGAATAACATTATAACATGATATAAAGCTCCAAAAAGTAAATTTCACATAACGCTTCCCCTTTAGGAAAGTTTTACTGTACACTACAAGTACAGTTTTATTCATAGTGTTTAACATTCATGTGCAGAGAAGATGTGTGTTAACCTCAATGATCACACTACGAATGGGGACTCAGAGAAAAGGAAAGAAAAAAAATCAGGAGATCAGGAAAAGAGATGGGCTTCTTGTTGACAGCCTGTCGGTTTGAATCAGGAACAATGTGACGATGAGGTCTACTGCATTTTGACATTTAGTCTTATGTCTGTGCAAACACACACACACACACACACACACAGTCAAAAAGTAAGGAGATTGCAAAGGGAATTACCAAGCAGAATTAATTGTTAATGCGGCAGAAGACTCACTGAAGACGGCGATGATCTGAACACTGGTAGGAGAGCTGGAAGTTTCACTAATAAAGCAAAGAAAATGCAGATTTGAGATTGAAATACGTGGCCAAATACAATACCCACAGCGGGGAAATTTAGGTATGCTATTTTAATCAACGTAGTCAGTTTTTTTGCAAAAAATAAAAAAATAAAAGAAAAACTAAAAAGTAAATTACCTTAGTGTTAAAATAACAGTGTTATATGTCATAATTATTACACATCATAGACGACATAAACTCTAACCTGTTATGTTAGAAAACAACAAATATAGAAACATCCTCATCTTGAAATATTTTGCCTTTTATCCCTTTTTTTCTTACTGAATTGCTCTGAAGTAACCTGCTACAGAAATAAATGCATGTTTTATATTACAGGACTATCTATCATGACACTGCTTACACCTACACACTCCCAACACACAGGCAGACACAACGCCTGACTAGACTAATGCAATGACACACAAAGATTGATTCAGACTCCCAAACAGGACACTTAATATCAAATAAAGCTCTAGGATTTGTTCATTCTGAGTCCCGAGAAGAATATCTGTTTGGACAATTTTTTATATTTGATCATCTTTTTCTGCCCCCGTTACCCCCCAAAAAAGAAAAAAAAAAAAAAATCATTTTTAATGAGTATTTGTTTGTTTGTTCATTATACTGTGAGTATGCTGCGTAACAGTGGCACAGAAAACAAAAACCATGCAAGGAGGGAAGCACACCAACAGACAGGCAGAGGCAAACTGAGAGGGGGAAAAAGAAAGAGGGGAAAAAGAGAGAGAGTAAAAACAGGAAGAACTGCAGCGCAGCACATCAATCATTAGGATGATTATTATGGCAGTTGTCATGGCAACATTCTCCCATCCCCCCCTTTCCCTCCTTTCCTCTCTCCATCTATTTCTTTCTGTTTCGCTCTCAAATCAATTCAAATGCACTTAAATGCCAGTGTGGGCACAGTGGAGATGCAGTATGTGAAGAAGAGTGCAAAAAACAAAACGAAACAACAACAAAAAAAAACAGGGAAGAATGCAACTCAGAATGACAAAAACGATTAAAATAAAATATGTGTTTGATTTGAAATGTCGTGGCATTTATTAAGACGTGCGACGTGGAACAGTTTTAGGGTCTTCATTTTCAATGAAGATGACTGATAATGGCAAAAAATGAAAATGAAGGAAAAGAAGTTTCCCCTAATGAACTGTGACTCTTAGCTACTCTCAGCACTTTGTTAACAGTAAGCAGACATGTTGAGTGTCTGTTCAGTCTGATCTGTTCCAACCAGACAGAGAGAGAGGCACTGCATGCTTACACGAGTCTTATCAGAAGAAGCATTCAGCTTCTATGCACCACAAATGTGGAACAAACTTCCAGAAAACTGTAGAACAGCTGAAACACTGACTTCCTTTAAATCTCGACTAAAAACCCAACTGTTTAGAGTTGTAAGTGAAACGTAATCAATTACGAATTTAACGATGGCACTTGATTAAATGTATTGTTTCGATTGTTGATTCTATCTTGCACGACTTTGTGTTTTTGTGGTTGTTATGATGTAAAGCACCTTGAAATGCTTTGCTGCTGAAATGTGCTGTACAAATGAAATTTGATCATTAAGCTTCTAACAGAGAGGCTGGAAAGCAATGTTCCTGGATCAGTGTGACAACAAAAACCTTCAAAACCTTGAAAATGGAGAAACAGTAAATGGATGCATGTCGTTTTTGTAAACAGTTTATTATTCTGACCATCACTGTTAGAAACGTCTTTACATGAAGTTACATTGAACTAATATTCTAGAATGTGTTAGTTAGATTGTCCAAACTTGCTTTACTAAACAGCTGGAATTAAATATTTTAAACATTTTAATCACTTTTTAAAAATCTTGAGGTGGACAAGAAGAAAGACCCATCAAAAAAGTTGTACATTTAACGAGAATTCAAAGGAGAGAAGATGCTGAACCTTTTTTTGGGATCTGTTGCTTTTTTTAGCTCTTTTAGCCTTCTTCATGTTGTCAGACAAGTTATTATTTTATTATTATTTTTCGATTCAACAGATCCAGCAGTAGACAGATACTCTCGTCTGAGAACAGCATTTGTATTTTCTCAGGTCATTTTTGCCTAAAAGATTTTTGATGATTTGAAACTTAAAATGTGATTTAGAAAAAGAAAAGAAAAAGAAGAAGAAGCAAAAAGCAAATCTATAATATACAACTAATGACTCAGCGGTGGAAAAAACAAATTTTATAAGAAGTTATATTTTGCTTCACTATCACAAACACGTTAATGTTCCTAGTCCCTGTTAATGAACGAAAAACCCATGATGGTCACTGAAATAAACCATTAAAGTAAAAATAAATGAAAATTTCAGGAAAATTAGCCAAAGCAAATACGATATTGCTTTTTCTGTCAAAATGTATTTATGCTTTAAAGTGAGGTACAAGGTAAAGGCAGTAAAATAGTGACATAGTTAGCAGCATACCATTAACATAGAATCAAAATTGGGCTAGAACACACTGAATTATACAGACATACACACATATACATGAAATGGATCAAGTCAAAGAGACCAAACTGTGGCAGCGGACAGAAACAAATACACCAAAAAATGAACATAGTACCAAACTAAACGTAAATCTCTCTCCCTTAATCTGACATTGCTTTTGAGATTTGGTTAGGGTTTGAGGGTTCCTTCTCTAGACCCCATTTCATCTCCATCCTCATATGTTTAGCAAGATTTAAATCGGGGCTCGTAAACCAAGAACAAAGTAGTCCAGTATTTTGCTCAAAGCCATTCTTGGGTGTTTGTAGCTGTGTGTTTTGGGTTATTATCTTGTTGGAAAACCTACGACCTACAACTGAGGCTGAGCTTTCTAGCACAAGGCACCACATTTCTCTCCAGAATGCCTTGATAGTCTTTACATTGTTTTATACGCAGCATTGATTCGAGGCACCTGATGCCAGATGCAGAGAAGCAGCCCAGGGCTCCAATGTTTGGTTGTTTTCTTGGTATGTTTAATTTTTTGTGTCTGTGAACATAGAAGCTGCTGGGCTTCACCAAAAAGTTCCCATTTTTTCTCGAGCTTTGTGGCTGGTCTATAATTTTCTTTCTACGCTCCAGGGACAAGTCTTTTTTTCATTGCCTCAGTGTAATACACACCATGTCACCAAACAGCACAACCACTACTTGTCACCCTTTATATAGGCAGACTCACTGATTACAAGCTTGAATGTTGTGTAATGCTAATTAGAGGACACATCTTAGTTTAAAGTTGTTATTATTTTCTATGTTTTCTGTTGGTTTTTGTCCAAACCTAGTTTTTTTTGTTTGTTGTTTTTTTCTTTCATTTCACTGTAGTCCATTTAAGTTATTTCAGTTTGGAGGTTTTCTGTCATTACCAGGGGGTTGCAACAATGTTTTCCATGTTTGTAAGTCACCTTGTACCATTTCTGAACAAAGTAGCAGGTTAGCGTTAATTATCCATAATGAATTTCAATCGCAGTTCATATACTGGAGCTTCCTCAAAGTCAGAAAATAAAAACATTATGTTCGTTCTTAATTTGCCTGTCAGTATGGTACGTAAATTTAAACAGTTTTGGGGTCTTGTGTATTTTTCAGTCGTCTGGTTCGGTTGTCAACCTGCGCTATGTAAAGTTCAGTTCCACTCCAAGCCAGCAGGGGGCCCTAAGCAGCTTCATATTGTATTCCTCTTCCACAATGGTGTTGGCCCTGGATGCATTTATTAAAACGAATGCAAAAACACGGCTAAACATGTGAAAATTGGATGAGATTTGTATTTTCACCTGCAGGAAATACAGAAAGTAATGTAATTAAACGGTGAAATCATTAGAACAAGGGCAAGGGAAAGAGGGAAAGCTTTTTCCTTTGTTTGTTTTTTTAGAACCTTCCTTAAAATTAGGCTTTTGTAATCTGATGTCTTTGAATGAAGCCAGGAGTCATTTCAAAACCTTTTGAGAAAAAAATAACATTTTCTCCCACATATTGCGCCCGTTTTATGATAATAATTAAGATGATCTGATTGTTTCACGGTGAGATAGCACCACTGTGGTTTCAGACAGACAGGACGATAAGCTCCACCCCTCTCCGCCGTGGTTCTGTGGGTCCAAATAGTTTATCTCCTGTCAGTCTCCAGTGTTGTTGCCCCTCGCTGATTTAACATATAGAGCTAACGTTGTAGCTATCGGTTACGTTACTGTTCCATGCATTTATACTGCGGTTGTACAAAATAAATAAAATACAAATAAAGACTGAACAGACTTAGTTTTCTGTGAGATGTCTTCTAACAGCAGATGGCGGTGTAGCTGCACGGATGAGAGTTTGTTGGGCTCAGCTTGCAAAGTAATCAATAACTTACATGTAGTCTCCAATAGCTTATAGCTTACTGTAATAATATTTCAATAAACCGTCCTGTTGACATTACCTTCACTACTGCTGTGCTGTCATGATGACTTCTAGGGAGTTTTATTTAGACTTTTTTGTGTATTTTTGTGTATTTCTTCTATATCTTTTTCCTGAGCCATCAGGATTTTTGCAGTGTTGGATCAGAGGGAGTTGTTGGCAGATATAATTACCTAGGAGGACAGGCTGCTCTTTGATTTCTGGGTTGTTGTTTTTTTATTGAAGAACAAAATTTCTTTCATGTCGCAGCCTGTTCTATTTGGAGTGCAGCACAAGTAGGCTACATCATTTGTGCTTTTTGACAGAACTGAAGGTTTTGTTCAGAACGCATGGAAAATCTTTACATGTAAAAGTATGGAGACTTTGCATCTTAAATTTGCAGAGCTTTACTAAAGTTTCATTCACCTTCAACTTTTTTTTTTTTTTTTTACCTATTTTACATGTGTTTTTTTTTTTGTAATAGACTTACACAAAGTGGAGCATAACTTGTAAAGCGGAAGAAAATTGAGCCGTGGCTTTAAACATTTTTAGAAATATAACTTTGATGTGTAAAGTGTATTACCCAACATCCAGGTCTGTGCAATTAATTTAGAAATCACATATTTAAAAAAAAAAAATTGAACCCATATTTATTTTCAGTAATATGAGCGTCAAGTCACAGTCTTAGAGGTTTGAGGTGGTAAATTAAACTACTTATTTTTCTCCCAGTCATATGGACAAAACAATATATTTCAATGTTAAAAATCAGACTCTGTGACCTGCATCCGTTCCTGTACGACACCTGAATCCTGTTGTTCTGCAAGCAGTAACATCCAGCTGAGGAGCTCTGACACGATGCGTGACTTTAACTAATGTTTGCTTCCGAGCAGACTAAACCGCCACACCTTAATAAGTCCACCGAATGGTTTGTGCAAATATTTGAGCAATCTTGAGAATGTTTGACTTGAGGTGACAGCAAACTGAGCTGAACACCAAAGATGTACAAAAGTATAATTGCAGTTTAACACTTAAACCTTCAGATTTGCTTGCAAACAATATGGCTGGGCAAAAATAACTACAAAAAAAAGCACACCGTGTTACACTGAGAAAATAATACTAATGCTACCTGTTAACTGCCCTGCTATGGACTCATTCTAAAGATTTTTTCAAACAAAAACTCAACAAAGATTTATTTTCGAGCCACATATTTTCTCATTTGGAAATTGCAACCTTATTATAAGTGTTAAGTTCTAGACAGTTTATTTGCCATTAGTCTGCACTTTACAAAAGAAAATAATTGCCTTTTTAATTTTCTTTCTTTGTTTAATAAAACCTTTTAGTTCCCTGTACTTGAGCAAAAGCCAACTCATAGATGTTACATGGCACCAGGAACTTCAGCTTTAATATTTTATCAGAATAAACAATATTTCAGGAGGATAATAATTTACCAGGAACAACGTATCATATACTTTGCCAATCAATCTTTCTTTTTCATTCTATCAACAAGCTTGCATCTGCTCAGTTAACACTGGGGACCAATTTAGTGGGCTTTGGATTAAAACAAAGATAGATTTTTTTTTGTGTGTCCCCAGCAAATAAATCCTGTAAATATTCCCCCCAAAAGACAAAAGTTTAACTACAAAGTGCTTAAAGATTCACTTGGAGATTTACAAGGCAGCGCAGTTTAAGTGCTTGGAAGAAAGATATAAAGGGAAAAGGCAAGACTGAACAGTTCTGCACAACAGACTGTGAAGCCAACTGTATATTTATTTTGAAATGCAGTATAAAAATGTAACTCTATTTAGAACTTTGATAAATACCTGACCAAAGTTGGGCAATATATCTATTTCTGTACTTTAAATTTACAAAAAAGTCAATTTAACAGCCACAGTTGGTAGATGATCTCTATAAGATCTTGGAAAGGTTTTCTGGAGTAATATATTTCATTTTAACACTTGCAAGTTTTGCTTCCCATACTTAGTTGCAGGCAAAAGGATGTCAACAAGTAGCTATAACGCATAAACTAAGATCTCCACACCAATAAATACATGACCAGGTCATACCTGGGTGGATAGGCTGGTTGCTGGGCGACTAGAGGAAGCTGTGTGCTATTTTAGGCTGCAGTTCAAAAGCAGAATAAATATTTCAAGATGTGAATAAGAAACTTTAGCATCATGTTAATTGATGAGAAGAGAGAAGCAAAAAAGAACAAGATGCAGAGTCAAGAATGCACATGAGTTTCATTTTTATTCTGGCAATAAACCAAAAATTAGTGCAGTACTCCATATAATAATTGCACAATCTGAATTGATTTTAACACTTTTTTCAAGTTAAACAGTGGAAGACAGAAAATATTCATCTGTTTTTATTTATTTATTTATTTATTTATTTATTTATTTATTTATTACAATCTGCAGTGGTGCGTTAACCCTTTATGTCCTAAATTTAAAACCACCGCCTGGATATCTTTTGTTTATTTTTATTGTACGCAGTTCTTTAAATGTCCTGTGAGTACATATATTTGCCCATTTATCCATAACAACTGGAACTTTCAATATCTAGCAAGTTATTTTCGCAATTTACCGCCTATTGAGAGAGCGCCACCCAGATCAATTTCCCTGCTAAGGACGGGGGTAAAATTACCGTAATGGCTGAAAAGCGCAACGTCGGAATCTTTCAGATAGCGCAAACTATGGCGGAATTACGGTACCACAAATTTGGCTGGATCGTCGCCGCTATGTTTAGGACTTAAAAACATTCAAACTAGCTATTGATTTAGAAGCCCTTCCCCAAATTTGACTCCTGTAGTTCTTACAGTTTTGCGGTGTCTTGATATCAGCACCTGAAGCTCGCTGCGAGTCAAAAGACAACTGAAATGCGTTTAAAGCAAAACGTATTTCCCACATCTGCTTAACTTGATTGGCCAGTTTTCACCTGCATGTCATCAGATGCGTTTGCTTTATGAACTACATGTAAGACGCTTTTCTTGGGAGGCCATGTGCAGACTCTGTTTTTTAAATTAAGTTGTAGTTTATTGTTGTTTTCCAGTCACAGTCATCATTCCCATAAATCATACCAGCTCCATTTGGTGTACAGTACCTTAAAACAACCACATATTGTTTTCATATGTTCATGTGAAAACAATGATTTTTATTTCACTTGTCTTTTAAAAGATGAAAGTGGTGTTGAATTCACTGCCAGAAGAAGGAAAATGAGCAGGAACATAGAACTTCATAAGCCATTTATTCCCAGTTTATCATTCACAGCTTCGGTTTAAAACAGATTTTTATTTTTTTTTATTTAAGTTTATTAATATTCATCTCATAAGAATGATAATAGTATTATTTTAAGTGGAGTATTAAAATACGCGAATTAAAATATGAAGAACATGACGGGTGAGTGTGTGAAACTGTGTCCCAGTGTGTGTTTTGGCTTCTGGTTCGTCTGCTGTCGATTTTTCATCCTGTTGTGACGATTGTGGAAACCTCTCATGATTTAGACACAGCACACACTCACCACGCAGACACAATAACCGAATGTGTAACAAATACACACAGTGAACAGCAAAACTATGGGGAGGAGTGAGAAACCATACAGAAAAAGATGGCTGCACCTACACATGTACTGACACACACACAAAGCCTGGACTGAAGGCGATGATACTAAAAGCTTTTTCGTCCTCTTCTAGTTTGCCTTGGATCTGTTATCACACTAATTTCCCCTCTTTCTTCCCGTTTCCACTCCTCTGTTTTCTTCTCCTCCTGTAGAGAAAGAAAAACATGAATCTCATTAAAAGAAATCCAGATGTGCTTAACAGTCCTCCCGGGACCAAAAGACGGAAAGGATGGAAAACCTTTATGGCCTTTTTTTTTTCTTTATGATTCCCATGCAGGCAGCTTTTCAGCAGCACTGTTGCTCATTTACCAAGGTGGAGAGAGAGAGAGAGAGAGAAAAAACACAACTGGGGCAAACTAGTAAAAGGTTAATAGGGTTTGACCTCTGTGTGTGCTGCAAAAGGTAGGCAAAACTGAACATTTTCCATCTTTACATACAGCTTGCAGTCCAATCCAAACACAAAGCCTCAATAAAAACCTTACAGTGAAATACACAGCATTATAAAGCGCTTTTCTAGTCATACTGGCCACTTAAATCACCTTACACTCCAGCTACATTCACCCAGCTGCACTCAGTTGCACACATTCATTCACCGACAAACAAATTGACGCCGTGTGACTGGGGGAAGCTGGAATCAAACCCACAACCCTCCAATTCCACCTTTCTCATCTGGACTTTGGTCCATTACTCTTGTAAGTCGTGTCTGCGGACATCCTCAGACTCATTTTCAGCTCTGCCCGCTCATTTTCAATGGCTACTTCACAACATTGCCTTTGTTGTCCTCAAGCCACTTTGTAGCCAATTTGGTGCAGTGCTTAGGGTCACTGTCGACATGGTAACCCTATTTGTACCAGAGCTTTAAATTCCTGGCTGACATGTTGAGAAATTGCTTCAATATATCCACATAATGTTCATTGGTTATTATCCCGTATATTTTGTAAAGTGGACCAGTCCCTTACTTCACAGCTGAGACGTTCTCTGGCTTCTAAACTCCCTGAATTAAAGTCAGACGGTGAAAACATTGTCCTATTTCTTTACTACAAAGTTAAGGTAAGGTAATTTTATTTACATAGCACATGTTCAGCAACAAGGCAGCTCAAAGTGCTAGATATCAAATTACAACTTTATTATGACGTAACAATTGGACGAACTTTGACAGTGGGTTAGCTACCTTGCTAACAGCATCGATAACATTAGAAAATGACAGATAGGAAAACTTTAAAGACAGGATTCTTATTCACACAGCAGCACATCTCCTCATCAGTGGTGAGTTCATATTAAGATTTATTGGTGTGTGTGTGGCTTGTATCCATTGTTAGCCTCAGCATTTGCAAGCTAGCAGTAGGAATACATCGCCTGCATGATGAAACGAGGACGTTTTGACCTCGGTTGTTCCACACCGGTTCTCCTCTACCTCGTTCACAGGTGGGCTTGTGTTGCAGGGACCACATCAGTATCTGTTTTCACCCCTACAACAATAGCCCCCTTTTGTTCTGACCCATTCTGCTCCTGTCTGCCTCCTCCTCCTCTTTCAACCCTCTGGCATTCCCACCTCCCCTCATCTCAGAGCACCTCTATCTTCCCCCCTTTCAGACACGTCTCTGTTTTTCTGCTTACGTCCAGCCCTTCTGTTTCCCCCAAAATTAAATACAAACTAAATACAAACTTCCACCTCAGTGGTGCAAGTTTATTACGATTGCTCTCCTGCGTCCAGTTGGGTCATGAAGAGCTCTGCGCAGGTCAAACAAGCATTCAGGGAAACCATATTTTAGGAATCCACTGTTTGTAAATGCTTTTGAACTGCAAAGCATGCAATGAGTTAAGGATTATAGCAATTAAATAAGCAGGAGTAATGACTTATTAGAAAAGATGACAACAACAACAAAACATTTTAGTCACAGTCTAACATTTGGGGACTTCAAGAATAAACAGCTGATTTTCGAATATCTAGATGAAAAATCTTGCTCAGTGGTGTAGAAGCCATATGTACCAATGGCTTTCGATGCAACCACTACTGCGTATGTGATTTGAAGATTGCTGAAATCTGCTTGATTTCAGCACAATTACCCGAAGCACAAAGGGGAGTTCACCTTTGTGGTTTGTCAAAAAAGTCTGAGTTTTAAGCCGTAAATCCTTCACAGCAGCTGTTTTTCAGACAAGGCAGACTGTGGTTCCTTGGTAATTATAGTTTAAAAAGTGACTTTTGTGTTTACTTGCTAAACTTGTCTAGTATTCGAAAAAGAACTTGGATGACTTTTAACATTTAGATTTGAGAAAAGACAAGAATAGAGGAGTCAAATAATTTTCAAGGCAGTGTAGCGTCTTAATTTTGTGATTTTTCCACACAAACTGGAGTTTTTTTTCCCTCTCCAGGTTAAAAGTTTAGACTGATGGAATTAGGTATTTTTAAAAAATGTTTTTTCTGCGTTTAGCTCAGCAGCTCTGCTGCAGAGCTAAATCTGAAGCCTCCTCTTTCCCCTGTGATGTATGTAGGCTAGTCCCAGATTAGCAAGTGAACTGGGTTAGTTCTTCCTGGGCTTGATCTGCTGCCTGTGGGACAATGCACCTTCTTCCATTAAAAAAACGAGTCTCCTGAGAGGAAACGTGCTGAACACTACTTATAACTCCGAGGATGGGTGTTTTGGGACAAGTGGGACACATTCTGGGTTGGGGTTTCTTTCCTAAAAAAAATATATATATATATGCTGCATTTCACATTTACTTGTTTAAGACAGAACCAGCTTGTCAAGGATAAAAGTTTGCATTTACGTGATGGACGCCTGTGCAATCGGGCACAGCTGAACTCACTGCTAAAAGTGTTACCTTCTATTTTTGTACGTGTAGGTCCCAGAGTTTCACCGAGATGGCACAGCAAAGCGAAAGTCACTGGAAGGCAGCGCGGATAATCCTGTCGCTGAGCGGCTGGGTGGGGCGGAAGTTGTCCCCCAACATCCCGTCGTTTCCTTCAAGTAGCTCCGCCCCCTTGATGTGCGACCGTAACCTCCGAAACTCCTCGATCTGCAAACAGAAAAGTGAAAACAAAAAACAAACAAACAAAAAAGAAAAAAGGCCACAACCTCATGTCCCTCGGTCCCTTACTGAGGGACACTTCGCTACAAGGTTCACTGCTACATCTGACGGTATGATGTTGTTGGATTATTCAGACACTTTTCTCTTTTGTTTCTCCAAAATATTAATGTTTGAGAAAATTCGAGTAGAAGATGTGTAGGCGATGCATGTCTTATCTCTGATCTGTTGAGGGGAAACGTTTACGGCTTTGTCATTCTTTGCCCAAGAATGTTTAAAAAAAAACAAAAACAAAATCAAAGCCACAAACAGAAAAAAACTGAACATTTCTAACTTCCTTTTCATGTGAAATTGCTGCAGTTGCAGATTGCATCTCTTCTTCAACCACATAACAGAGAGAATCACCCACGTCGCTAAAACAAACAGCAGTTCTCGAACTGCTGCGCCGTTGGTTGGCTGCCCAAACTTTTACGGCGCCCTCTAAAAGTGCAAAGGCTGTGGGCATGGCAACGGGTGTCTGGCATGTATGTGTACACACTCACTCTGCACACACACTCTCTGTCTTGTAGCAATTGATAACAGCAGGATGTTTGAAGTGCGTTTATTAGGAAAGCAGGACTTGCTGGGGGGTTTCCTTATGCTTTATTTGGTTCATCCAGTTAAAGCACGACAAGAAAGCTTCACGCCACTGGAGGAGTCTGTATGTTCAGTGCATTTTGTTTTGCACACCTAACATTATTTGCAGTATTTTTGTCCATATTATTCTGACAGCTGCTGAACCGGTAGTCTGTTGGTTTAGATCAGAGATGAAATCTGAGAAAAATGTTAGAAATGTGGAACAAGAGGCAATAAAAGGATCGCTAAGACAAACAGAAAATTAACAGTTGAGATGAAGGCAATGCAGTTTTGTAAACTAACATTTTTTTATTATTATTGGAGTTTTCTTCATTCTAATCTTAAGGATTCTAATAGAAAACCTTGATGATGAACTACAAAGTGGATGATGTAGTTCGCTTAGAAAACAAGAAATGCCCACTGGACTCGGCAAGCATCGGAAGAAAACATATATATCTAAAGTCACTGTTAACGTCACATTGAGCAAAAAGACCAATTATTTATTATTTGCAAATGAAGGGACACACACCAGTTTTTGCTTTTCAAAATTTTAGAACCCGATGAGCCCACATGAAAGAGACATAAATATGTTTCATTACTGAACAACAACAACAACACAACTGGCCACTGTGGCGTTACCCACTGGTGTCCAGATCTGCTTAATAACAATGGAAGTTTCCTGGGAAATTATCAATTCATCAGAGCGAGTCAATCGCATTTATCCGCCCATGTCCGGATTTGCTGCAATCAGGAGGCACTAATAGCTCATCTGACCCGTTTCTAATTGTTCCATTATGCTGAACCGCAGGAGCAAACCAGCTCCTTTTAAGTGCTTCGTCTGACATGCTCATCGTCTAAATCCTTCTGTTTTGTTGTTGGCAAATAATTTTCATTACTTTGATCCGGATCTTCGTTCTAAAACTCAGTGTGAAATGAAATACACAATTCTGTTCATGTCTTAAAGGTACGGACGCACGCGAATTTTGATTAAGTCAAAACAAACTGATTTATCGTCTTCAGATCTCGCCTGCTTTCTTTTCGCCCTGTGCACCCGCACCGTACACACGGCCCGAGGCAGAAAGACCTCTTTGTGCGCGCATTTCAAAGGGTCAGCAAGCCAAAAGTGTAGTCAAGATGAAAGACATAAATAAATGTCAGAGGGCTAGCACCTTTATCTATTACAAAAAAAGAAAAAAACCCTTTGGAGGAGAGCCACGAGTCGGGCAAAGGTTGAATTAAAGTTTAAATCAATCAAAGGCAACATGACAGACTTATGGATTGGTAGTGGGTGGAAAGGCTTCCTGCATGGAGCCAGAAAACTCCAGTTCATGCTCCTGTAGATTAATAATAATAATCAGAGACGGATGGTGCAGTGATTATTTAGTTATAAAATGCTGAAAATGCTGAAGAAAATAAATAAATAAATATGGTAAACTGGGTGAATCAGTCATTAGCTAGATGATTAGTCACACCTCTGATTTTTATTGCTGCAGCCTTTATTTTCAGTGTAAACAGTTTATGCTTTCTTCAATGTGACGGAGGTTTCAGACTGAGAGAGAGCCACTAAAAGATAAAGAAAACCTTTAAAAAAAATAAAGAAAACATTTTTGCTTGTGGGAGAATCTAAATGTCTGACTCCGTACCTGTAGCTGTGAGATGGTGAGGGGATAGCGGAAAAGTATCCAGGTCACTTTTTCACTACAAGGCGGCGTGGTGAGAGATCCTTCGTACACCCAGTAGTCTCTCAGCAGCGGGTCTAATGATCACAAGGAGAACATTTAATCCTCAACTATACTGGGTCAAAATGCTGGCTTTTGCAAGAACTTAATAGTTTCCCTTTAACTCAAATGGGAATGAGGCATTGTTCTGTATTTATCATGGGCTCAAAAGAGAGGCACAAACTGCAAAACAAGTAAAAGTCTCAGGAATGATTCCACTGGCTTTAGTGGTGATAATAATAAGGGAGGAGAGGAACGACTGGAACATTCGATTTGATGAAACTATGACTTACAAAGAGAACATACTGTACTCCGATGTGGCACAAATAATTAATGCGTCAGACATTCTGAAACCCTCTTTCCTTCTCAAAATACCAGTCAGATGTTTCACCCTTCCTCCCCCATGTTAGCGCTGACTTTCCACCTGCTACATTTGAACAACAATAGTCATGTTTCGTCTGCAGATGTTATGTTGCTGTCCAGTTTCCTTGAAACTTTGAGCACAAAACTCTGGTAGTTATTCTCCCTATTGACATATTTGCCACATCTTGCGTGTTTTGCATATGCTAATATTAGATTTGATACAACTGTGTGCATGAGGGATTTTATGTAGCTTGTAAAAAAACAACTTCCTACTTGACATTTTGTCAATTTTTGCAGTTCATAAAATGAAGAGAAATGTTGCTGGCATTGCTAGAAGCAGCTAGCACAACAAAAGGATGCAAAGCGACATGCACACCCTAAATTTGTCCAACTTGACTCCTCCGAATATTGTTCTTGTCCTTGCAGCCAAACATAGCAAAATCTTTTTTTTTCCCCCAAGTGAGCAGAAACTGAAAATGCACATTCTTCATTTAAAAGGCGTCAGCTTTTGAGGTAGTGCTTCTTTCTTGACATCCCCCTAGTCCGTCGTGATGTTGAGCCAAATGTCGCTGTGGAAACTGGTGTTTTTTAGCAGCTTCCACTTCATGGTAAAAGTTGTTCCAAACCATTCTAGCCACTTTCCTTCACTCTCATGGTCACAGTTTTATTCAGATGATTGAAACATGGGAACAACTGGGTGTTCCAGTATGTTCCAGCACTTATTGATCTCATTCTTTCAAGACGGCCAGCACCTTAATCCAATTGAAAATTTCAGAGCGATAAAATATGTCAGGAAAGCAACCGGTTTAAATGAACTGCACCAAATCTGATTATGCCAAAAGCTTACCGACAGCTACAAAAGGCATGCAGTCAAGGTCCACATTGACTTTAGATGCATTTATTTGACCCTGTGTGATTTTTATCTTGTACAGATCAGAGGGAATCAACAGCTTTATTCTAAAATAATCTAAAAGGGATTTTTCTGTTTTACTCCAACGAGCATTTGTAAACCTGTTTTTCTATTCTACGTCTCTCTAATTTACACAGGTGGCATCCAGAAGAATTGTTGTTATTTTCCATGTGCTTTTCTGTTCGGCTGCTGACTCGCATGTGCTGCTCAAATATTTAAGGTGTTAACCTGAACATGAAGTTTTGAGATCGAATCGTTTCCGTCTTACCGGGTAGGAGCGTGTTGGGGTTAAAACATGGGATTATCTTGTTCTTCCCCTAAAGAAAACACAGTGGCAAAAAGAAGCAGTTACGCTCACGACCCATCAACCCTCACGGCCGCGATTCTGAATCAAATCTTTGCTGTGTCGCCATCACACACAGGCTTCACCTTGTACTGCAGGTCTTGTAGGACTTCGGTGATGGCCTTTAGTCCTAGGTGCTCTTTGCCGATCTGATAGAAACACATGCATTTTTGGGTTTCAGCACAGACTTATCACTGCTGTCGGCGGCTGTTTTCACAATGTCAGCCGCATTTTTTCAGCAGAGATAAAGTCCACGTTCTGTTATCATGCAGGAAGAAAAAGCGGAAGATGAAAGAACAGACATTGTAGAAAACAGGATGTGTGAGACTGAGACCTCGGGAGGTCAGGAACGACGGGTTTCAAAAGAAGAATGAGGTGTTTTCCTCGGGTAACGTCACTCAGCACAGAGCCGAGCTTCCATTTCGTAGGAGATCTTAGTCAACTAGCATGAATCAGCAGGAGATGTGTTTAAGCAATGATGAGTCTTATTCACCTCACTTGTAGTGGCTGTAATGCCGGTGCCTTATTTATGCATAATCTGAGATTATCAATGTGCTAATTAATAATATGTTGCAATTTATTAACTATAGTACCGGACGAAACAAGAATGATGCTTAAATACAAGCACTAATTTACATTTCCTGAATAAAATATTCACTATGACCTCGAAACTTTTCAGAAAAAAAACAAAACTCTCTGATATGATCTGAGTTCCAGGTGTGTATGGCTTGATGCTTACCTGGACAAAAAGTGCTATGATGAGGACACCATTCTTCTTCCCCAAAGCATCTTCTAGAGAGTTAAACAGAGTGTTGTTCCAGTGAATCAGATGGAGCTGAGGACAAAAAAAAGAAAAACAAAGAAACTAAAACATAAACTGCAACCGGAAGGGCGTTTCAAGTCGTTAACGCGATGAGTTTGCAGGAAACATCAGATGAACTCCTCGTCTGGTTTACATAAATCAAAGACTGGCTGGAAACTGTAAAACTTTCCAAGTGAAAAGTCTAATGAACTGGACATATCCTGATTTCTCTGTAAAAAAAAAAAAAAAAAAAATCTAATTTCATCAAAATTGTTGGAAAAATTGCTTTTTTTGGACTCCCATTGTGTGCTACATTTACAGCTGAAGCAAAGTACTTGAATACACTCTATAAAAAGAAGGTGACTCAGAATTACCAAAATGACTTGCATCAAATTGAGAAGCTTAGAAGCACTGAGACATTTTGTGAACACCCAGACGATGATGTTGTAGATTTTTTTAAGCTTAAACTTGTAGATCTCCACAGATCTGGTTCATCATTTGGGTTTATCTGCTCAAATAATGGTATGCAAGTATAAAAATCAGGGTAATGTCCAGCCATATTACAATTTAGTAACATCTACACATTTCATAAAATAGATGCCATCATTCGAGCAACATTTTAAGACGTCAGCCGGGAAGTTGAGCTTGTTGGGCACAAGAGGTGCAATGACTCTAAACATGCCATCAAAATTCATCCTGACAACAAAGATGATCTCAATCCCATTAGAAGTTATTTGGCAGAGACTTAAAGGTGCCTGTGAGCAAGGCGACCTACAAACCTGAATCAGTCAAACCACTTCCTTCAGGAGGAATGGGCCAAAGCTGCAGCAAACTGTCGAGGAAGGTTTTTTTTTTAACAATACCTAAATAATTAGCCAGTAATTCCATCAAAGTGAGTAAAATGTCTTTGAGCTAAATTTGAATTAAGTTATTAAAAATTATCTAAAAACCTATCTTTGGTATTATTCCTAACTGAGCTAAAACAAATTTAAATTTCAGTCTGATTTTTACAAAGGGAAAAGGAATGGGTTTTTTGTTTTGTTTTTAATGCGGTGTGTCTGAACATCTGGTTTCAACGTTGCCTGCTGCTTTCAGTGGAACCTGATTCTGCTCCAAGGTCAGCTGGTTCATTTTCCATCCAGCATCTTCCTCATGTAAGATAAGCTAATGGACAACATGAGGGCAACAATACTCACTCTCTGGAGAGGACTGGCTGCCCGACAACAGCTAAACGATTATCCATGTTTGTTTTGTTTTTTGATTTTTACAACATATTAAATGCAACTTTTAAAAGCCAAAGCCTTATTTTCAATTGCACAACTCACAACAGCCAAATCAAATATCAAGAGAAATAAAATATTCTCTAAACAGGCAGGAAGCATCACAGTAGTTCGATACAGCGACCTCTAGTGGAACAAAGTATTAACTTAAACTAAACACCACCAGGCCTAAAGAGATTCTGCTTTAATAGATATTTTAGATTTCATTTCAAATTGAGGTTATGGGGAGTAAATATCTTAACCTGTGGTATAAAACTTGCTTTGATGGAACAGAGTAATCTTCCTGGATTTCTTTTAACATCTTCAGTTTGGGAAAGTCATACAGTAGATGCATATCGTGAGGCAATAAAAGCAAATTTTACATCTTACACACTTAAGAATCACTTTGTCGTTCACTCAGAGAACTGTGTGTACTTTCAGAACATGTAGAAAACAGAGGCAGGATTTATAACTTTGTAGTTTTTACCTGATTAACACAAATAATATTGTTTTTTCCTAAATTTGGTGGAGATCTGGATTCCAGTGCTCATGCGGGTTAAATGCAATCAAAATAGTTGCACACCACGTTGTCTTAGAGTTGACTAAGACATGAACCTCTCAGATGTGTGTAACAAACACATCAAGACTAGTAGAACGACGTTCCACTCACCCACTCTAACTTTAGGTGAGTGAAGTCATTTTTTTATGTTTTTATTGATCTTGCTCAGTCATTCAGGTTGCAAGCCACCTCTGTGATCTTCAAAACACACCTGCCAAGGTTGGATTGAAGGCTTAATCAATCCACAGAGGCTGCTGGCTGATACCTTACATTAAAAGAATCAGACAATGCCTGTGAGCTTTATGAGTCGCAAAAGGATCTGCAATATGAAGAAGGAGATCTGGAGCAAGTGTTTAGTTTGTACTTTTTGTTGCACTACTCCAAATGCACCACTCCTAAATTAGTTGTAAGGTAATGTAACGATTCCCTCCCTTACTGTATTCTAAATAGTCGCATTGTATCAGAAGAGTTACTTGTTTGGGCTCAAGCAGCTCCAATGTTATGCACATGAGGACCAATGTCTGATCCGGAGGTATAAACACAGGATAGCTGTGTTTTCCCTTGGAGCAGGGTGCGTTGCTTGTCCTGCGTACCTCCATGGGGAAAGCCTTGAAGTTGACCGTGTGCTCTGATCCTCTCTGGTTCTCTTTGCCCCAGTGGAATCGAACCTCGTGAAGCTCGTACTCATGATCACTAGGCAATGGACCCCCGGTAACCACTGACAAAAGCAAAGGAAACCACAATGAGGTCTAAGCAAGTGTAAACAGGAAGCAAAAAGCATAATTCAACATGTAGAGAGCGGCTCAGCAGCAGGGGAGAAAATGGGTCATGTGGGGTTGGACAGAGGTGATTTTGTTTTCTCTTGTAAAAAGCAACACCGATAAACCGCAGCGACTGACGCCGATACCTGATACATGCTTCTTGCTTTCTCTCAGGGTGTCTTCCTAGGACTGACCTGACTTGGACTTGAGAAGGATGCGGACAGTGTGCCCGTCGTTGATGACTTCACACTCTCGACACACCACGTAGTTTGGCGATAAGCCAGCATCCAGGAGGGAGGGGTCATACTGCGCTTCCCTTGAGTTGAGATTAATCGGAGACTGGTACTCGCCGTTGGCCGCTGGGAAATGGAGTCCCCATTCTACACCTACGAGTGAAAATCCACAGCAAACATTTATGTTTCTGTCCACGTCTGAATCGTCAGCTTGAAACATTTTACCATTTAAAAAGCATAGCCAGAGTTCGCCCTATTCTCTCCGTCGCTAATACTGAGACTCTGATGCTTTTATTTCCAGCTGTGTAGACTATTGTAATGCCCTGCTTTCTGGTCTCCCTAAAAAAATAAATAAAATAAAACCGTGCACAGCCTTCTGCTGTTACAAAACTCTGCTGCTCAAGTGCTAACCAAGACCAGGAGGCAGGCTCACATTACACCTGTTTTAAAATCGTTGCATTGGCTCCCAGCACGTCTCTGGATTGATCTTATGATTCTCTTACTTGTTTTTAAATGTCTTTATGGTCTTGCACAATCTTACCTTGCAGAGCTGCTGATACCTTATGAACCTCTGCGGGCCCTGAGGTCCTCTGGCTCCGGACTATTAATGGGTCCAAGAGTCAGAACATACACTTATGGTTCTGTCTTATTTCCAGTATTACGGCCCTCGTTTGTGAAACGGTCTGCCAGAAAACCCGAGGGCCGCAGAAAATATGTTGCTGTATTTAAGAGACCCGTCTTTTTAACTGTATTTCCTGAATTCAGTTCTGTTGAGTATGTGCATTTTACATGCAGCTGTGTGTTTTCCCATGTGGAGTTGGGGCGGGTAATTGTTTGTTTTTATTGATCTGTACAGCACTTTGAGCTGCTGTTAGTATGATGGGTGCTTTATGAATAAAATTGATTGATTGAGGTCTTTATTAGTTTTCCTCATTTAGAGACAGAAACTTTTGCTTGTTCCTCTTTGCAAAATCGCTCAGGTTCAGTCAGATTGACTGCTTTGCCACAAATTCTCAATTGTATTTTGTTCCAGATTTTAAATAGGCCATGCTAGCACCTGTGTTGCTCTGATTCATTCTGCTGTAGCTCTGGTTGTTTGAAAAGGATTTCTTCCAGGATCATTGTGTTTCTTGATCTTCCTAATTCAGTTTGTCATTTGAGACCTTCACAGAACACCTGGATTTATACTGAAGTTAAATTACACTGAGATGGGATCCAATTACTAATCACGTGGCTGCTGAAGACAGTTGGTTCCGCTGGATTTCGTTTGGAGGCAATACATTAAAAAAAAAAAACAAAAAAAAAAACAAAACAAGGCTGAATGTCAGAGTTTGGCGTTGTTGCGTCTGTGCGTTGTGTGTTTTCCCTGGAGGGTGGGAGTGAGCTGGGGATGCACTCTCGCACCGATTCATCAAGCTCTAAAAGGTTACATCCTGGAAATACTTTATGTATTTCTGATGTATTTTATTCATAGACGTGAAAACCCACTGTTTTGACAGAGGATGTGGCAGTAGTGGTGATTCAAAATGGCACTACCTGCCTACTCGTTTTATTGTTTGCACATGTCATTTTTCTGACGTCCTTTCTCGTCAAGTTTGAAATTGGTTTCTCAGAGTAGTAAAACTGACACCTGTGATGGAGTATTCTGATGGAAATGATGAACAGCGGTGGTTCTCTCTACTCTGTTTTTCGTGTTTGGTTTTGAAACAAAAAGTACTCTGTAAGACATGCCGCGTCATTATATGTGTAAAACTCAAGTCATCGTAACAATGGTCCAGCTGCATTGTCTTTATTTAGTCTTCCATCTGAAACCAAAGGATGGTTTACCACCACATTTTTGTGATTTAATGATGCCACTAGGTTACTAGATGTTAAAGGAGTGGTACTAAACCTATTCAAATACTTTGTGGAAAAAATAATAATGATAATGTTCCGTAAAAAACAAAAAAAAACAAAAAACAGGTTTCATGATCCTTTAATGAATTCACCAAGAGAATCCTTCAGATTGATTTAAATCAACTTTGTCTTATTCAAGAGTACTGTGATCCATGAAGAGGGCTGATAAAAAAAAGGGAGTCTCACATGAGCACATAAATAAGTCTCTCCTTTAATGAAAGTCAAATGTTTTTCAGTTAATTTTGTGGTGCATCTGCTGCCTCCTGTGAGCTTTCACTCTCTGAAACACTGCAGCCTCTGCTGTCACTGCTGTGACTATGAGGGTGTTGAGATCTTGAAAATGAAACAGGTCATGGTTACAGAAACAGGGTCATATTGTCCTTGCCTAATACAAGTAATCATAAAACAAAAACCATGCAAGCATGCATAGAGAGTATAGAGACTGAGATTTTGTAATATGTTTGTCCGTACAGCATCAGATGGAATCTATTTCAGACAGATGCAAATTCATTATGTCTACTCTGACTGAATGTGGAAGACGCCATGATACTATCAGTGACACTTGCAGTCTGGTTTCACTTGGTTTTGAGGGCAACATCATCACACAGTGAGAGCAGAACGCGTTGCAGTGAGTGTTTTTAAGGAAGAGGAAACAATCACTTTAAAAACACTTTAGTCCCTCCAAAAAAACAAGCCGAGTGAGAGTTTAGAGAGTTTAGAGAGTTTAGAGAGAAGCACATGCTTTTCTGCAGCAGGAACTGATGCCTTTCTCCTCATCCATGGAGAAAAGAGGGGAGGCTGCCACATTCCCTCCTTCCTCAGCAACTAAAGCCATGACAACAATTTTCTGAGCACACACCGGGTTGCCCTGCAGCACTGAAAAGACTAAATTCACCCGGCACTCAACTATGCAAGGCCCAGTAGAGACGATTTGACTTTCTTTCCTCTCATTTTGTCTTTTTAAGATCAACTAGAGCTCCTTCTTTTACTTATGTGCTTATGTCAAGCTGTGGTTACAAACTTGCCAGAAGCTCGTTCCCACTGGATTTTAAAAAACATAAAAAATCACTAACAACCAGAACATCCTGACATGTGGCAAGAGAAAAAGCTGCATCAGTATTCAGTCCATGCCTAAACTTCAGCCAGCATGGACAGTTATTGTTTCGGGTTTGTGTTTACGCAGTAAAGCTCTCTACGTAGAAGATGGAGTGGAAAAAAATGAATACACTATTTTACCATTGTACGTCTTCACTTATGGATGAACTGAATCTGTGTAGATTTTACCTGACAACAAGCTCGCATGAACTTACAGACGCAAACAAATTTGTTGGCACCCCTGGTAAAGACGTGCCCTTAAAATAAATCAATTTTTATTGTATAGCAACACAATTATAATATGAACATTTTTTGAAAATCCAAACGTCTGTTTGACTAAATTCACTCAAAGGGGAAAAATTGCCACATGAGAAAATAAGAGGTTTTAGCTAAATTACTTTTGTCTCTATGTTTTCACCACATATTTCAGATTAGTTTCATGCTGACAGACAATCCATTTTAAGAGGTTCCCTCACGCCGTGCACTCAAATGAGGTTTCCAAGGTCTTCAGAAGAGAAACAGGCCCACACCATCACTCATCCTCCGCCATACCTAACAACAGCCATTAGGATTTTTCCACAGATTCATGCTCTGTTTCACACCAAATCCATCAGTATTGTTGGTTGGTCAAAAAAAGCACACAATTCCAATTTAAGTCCCTGGATAGTTTATGTGGTCATGGTAGATTTTCACTCCCAAATAACCAGTTAGCATGAAATCAGGGTCTAACAGTTTTCATAGAGGCTGAGAGGGCAAGAAGATTTTACCAGGGATGAAAACAAATGTGTTTGTGTCGCTGCAGAAAAGAAATTCAGCTGATTTCGGTTTTCAAACAGTCATGCAATTGTTCTTTAAAAAGTGTCTCGCTGCAGTTCTTGATAATACTTTATTTGAAGGGGGGTGAATAAGACTGTCATGACACTTTCATAAACATGACATAACACGTCATGAACATGAATAAGTCTTCATGAATATTTATGACTGTTGTCATAAAGCGTCATTCGGTAAATTATGACACTTTTAATACAAAGTTGACATTATTCAAAAAGACTTTATGACAACTTGACATTAACCAGGAAATCATTACTGTTTAAACTTTACCTTTAATAACATAAAGTTACCTAATTTTTAAAGTGCAATCAGTAATACTTTTATAACAAATTTATATCAGTAATGATTTCTTGGTTAATGTCAAGTTGTCATAACAAAGACATTTTGAATAATGTCAACTTTGTATTAAAAGTGTCATAATTTGCCGAATGACGCTTTATGACAACAGTCATAAATATTCATGAAGGCTTATTCATGTTCATGACAGGTGTTTATGACAGTGTCATGTCAGTCTTATTCACCCCCCTTCAAATAAAGTGTTACCCAGTTCTTTATTACCAATTAACCCAGAATGTGAAAGCATGAAGTTTAATGGGTTCATACAGGATTCTTGTGGTATTTCCTTGTCAAACAGTAACATCTAATCCATGCATTGAAAGTGCTTCGCATCACTGGTCATACTTACAGGAACAGTCACAGAATTGCATCATAGCTCATCCTTGGATGCTCAGTAAAAGCAACAAAAGAAGGAAGACAAAGTGAAACAAGACAAGAATAGTTGAGTGACGGTTTGCTTTTCTGCAAACTTTACTAAAATGACTGTTTTAGTAAACAGTCATTTTTACACCATCTTTTTACAAAGTTGGTAGCAATTATGTAAAAATGTCCACATTTCCTTTAACGATACAGAAAGGTTCGATCAGAGCTACAGTAGCTTGCAAAACCATGCATACACCTTGAACTTTTTCACTTGCCATTATGTTACAACTGCAAACCTTAGTGCAGATTATTGGAATGTTGAGATTTTTTGTTGTTGTTTTTTTGTTGTTTTTTTGACTAACACAAAGTAGCACAAATTTATGAGGTGGAAGGAAAGTGATGGCTTTCAAAAACAAAAATAATTTAAGCAACATTTAAAGTGTCATGTGCTTTTGTAGTCAGCCCCTGTGAGCTGATACTTCTTGCAAGTTGTTTGGGAAATGTCTCTTCTGACTTTGCATATCCAGAGTTACATTTTTGCAAATGGTTTTTTGCAGAATACCTCAAGTTCAAACAAATTGTACGGAGTGCATGTGAATAATACTTTTCAGCATCTCATGCAATATCTATAGTTGTCCCGGTTGTATTTAGGGGTATCGGATTAGAGAGAGTTGAATACAAATGCATTCCACACTTTTCAGATTTTATTGTCAATTATACAATGATTTGTGCACGACTATGTTATAGTTTGTGGTTGTAACGTCATAGAATGTGGAGAAGTTCAAAGAGATGTGAATAATTTTTGCTAAGACACTCCCAGCTCTGTAAGAAAAGTTGAAAAAAAGTCTCAAATTTCTCATCTTCTTCAGCTAGACGTAGTGACTAACCTCAGACACAATGTAGCTGAGGGGCCTAGCTATTTTACAACAAGCAATGTTGCAGAGGCAGTGCAAACTTCAATTTGAATTTATTCCAAGCATACATGAAGGCAACATCTTCACCTAAAAATCGGCAAGATAAAAGTAAATGGAAACTTTTCAGTCTTCTGGAACATGATTTAAGCTCCACCTTGACGCCCCTCTGCCGCCTCCCCTCTAGACTCTGACTCTCAGCATCCCCTTGTGTGAACGCAGAGACCAGCCTACCTTCCTCGTAGCCCCAGTCCAGCTCATCTTTCCCAGGGACATAGTCTGACTCCTCGTTCACGTTGTCGGCCATGGTGCCTTCCAGCTCCTTCGCTTTGGGTAGAAACAGATCCGTGTTCCCGGCTGTCTCAGTCACGCCGGTTTAAGTTCATTCACTTGCAGACAAAGTTAAGTCTCTCAAGCCTGCTGGGAAGATTCCTTCAAGTGTATTAACTTTCTTTTTTTTCTTCTTCTTCCTTATAACTTTGTCTTTAAGTTGGCTGCTATCCTCTTTGTTATTCTTAAAAGTCTGTAATCCTCCTTCTTCCCTCTCTTTAGTTGTTGTCCACAAAGTCACTAATGGATGAGTGGAGCAGTCAGCCTGTTTCTCTTTCCTCTGTGCTCCTCCTCCTCTCTCTCTCTGTCTCTCTCTCTCTCCTACCCTCTCTCTTTTTGCGCTGCTGCTATCTGTATCTCTTCTACCATTTCTTTTTTTTTTTCTTTCTCTCTCTGGTTCTCTGCAGGTGTGCCTGACCACTGTGGCTTTCCTCTACAGAAAGGCACAAAAGTGCATCTTTAATGGGAAGCAAATGTAACCCATTGTTTCAAGCCATGCAGTCCAGCATTGTGTGTTGTATTGCTTTAACCTTACTGCTGTTTGGGGTCTCCTGGTGGTATTTTGTATGTCTGCATGTCGGAATGCAGGCAGGAAGGTCATGCCGGTGTTTCTCTTGGAGGCCACACACACACACGCACGCACGCATGCATGCACGCACGCACGCACGCACGCACACACACACATACATACACACACCCCTGGGTGAAGGAAACGGCAACAGCAAAGAAAAATAGACAAAAAGCGGCAGAATGTACAGAATAAAAGGCCCGACTGTTCTCCAACCCTGATGACTTCAAGATGGACATAAAAAAAAACCCGAATTCCCAATAACCCACACCCAGTTTTGGCAGGGGTAGCAAATGACATCTCAGGCTCCCCGATGTCCACCGTATTAAATTTACAGTAAGAAAACAGAAACGGGGAGTTGTACTTTTCCGTGCTGTTGTTTTCAGAAATGTAAAAAGTTGACTGTCCCGCTTGTTCTTTTCTCCTCTTCTTTCTTTTCCAATCCACATCCTGCAGGCTGATGATGTTAATTACCCTACATTCTTTATATGGAAGCCTGTCCTTGGAGCTATTGAAATGAAGGCAAGCTCCCTGGTTTCCATACAGTAGATCTAAAAACAGAGCTTGGAGTCCAAAACTGCACCCTGACTGAACGTGTCTTCAGCCCCACATTATGTTTAAATATGTAGGGTTTTAATATATGCTTAAAAAAATAAAAGCTATTAATACCCTTGGCATTTTGAAGCATGTGTTTATTTTTCATTGCACCCAGGCACTCTGAGCACCGCTCTGAACAATTGAAGGGTCACACAGTCACAAAATCCCCGATACACATCAATGTGAAACTCACAGCCTGTGTGATTTAAAATCTATCCTGTCTGCTCTGACAGCTCAAACCAAAGCAGTTTCTTTAGCAGCTTTCTCTTCCTCTTTGTTTGCTCCTCTAAGCATACGCTGTGTTCTTTGATTCAATCACAAAATACTCAGCGTTATCTAACGCGTTAAAAGGTCACAATGACAACATACTGTCTATTGACTGTTGGCACTTATGTCGCACAGACAAACATAAGCATTTTCCACCACAATAATAAAACAATGTAAAGGGGTATTAAATATGTCTATTAAAAAAAAAAAGTCATTGTTTTTATTTGGAGTAATTTAGAAATGACATCAACTTTCTCAATAATCCACAGGAGAGGATTGCATTACAGTAATCATACCCTTCTTATCATTGTTGATCAGATTTTTGCATGTTTTTGTTGGTATATTTAGTTTTGGAGCTTGAGAGCTTAAAGTAGTTGAAGCTGGAAGGCATCCTCACCATCACCCTATAGTCTACAATTTCTTTGATGATCAGATGCAAATCAGGACTCTGGCTGGGTGGCCCCAAAATATGACATTGATTTGCAAACTGAACATCAAGCTAGAAAAAAGCCTAAGAAAATTGTTTTTTATATATATAACATGGATATTTATTGCCACACAGAGGAAGTGTGAAGCAATATGCATATAAGTTTGTGACCTCTTTGACTATACTGAGTCAAATATTTTAAAAACTGAAGAAGTCTCCCCCTGCTGGCTAATTAACAGAATGAAAGTTTTAAAATGAATAAATTAAAACTAAAAGCTACCCGATCAATTTATGGAAAGTCAACCATATTCCTTCCAGTTCATAGGCAGCATTTTACAGATTTAAAAACTGCTCTAATAAAAAAAAAGAATTCAAACTACTTTTCAAGACTCAATTCGGTATTTGTATGTAATCTACAGTAAGACAAAAATATAATAAAAATAAGATAAGAAAACAGATCTGATATGTACATACAAAAACAAAAAACACAAGTAAAATAAGTATTTTGATTTCTCGCTGTTCTTTCTTTCATGTAATATTTGTGCACACTTGGCACACAGATGTAAAAAAAAAAATCCTCATGACAGACAATGTCTGTTATAAAGGGTTTAATCAGTGGGTTTTAATGATAAATTTAAAAAAAGAGACCGAATCCCCTGATGAGCGATGCTCTACTTCAGCAGGAAAAATTCAGTCCGATGTGGAATTAATTAAATTTTGTAGCCAGCAGAAGAGTAACCATGGAGCTTTTGGTCTGATTATGGTGTGTAGCGTCTGACCAGCTGCCACCCCTTTCTGCCTCTTTCTCCACATATCTTGATACAACACAGTGATTTGAAAGGAATAAAGATTTATCTATACCTTTTACCAGTTTACCAGTAAAAGAAAAAAAAAAACATATGTTTTTAGAAAGACTTTGAGTAATTTCTATTATTTTTGTTAGATTGCATTTTTTTTCCTGCTCATTGTATGAAAAGTGTAGATTGAGCCTGACCTGTAAACGGTACCATGAGCACATAGAAATCTTTGAACTTAAGATGTGGAAAATAACCTAAAATAAGTATATTGCAGTAGACTAAAGACACACTAAAAATGTGTTACAAATCTGACCTTCTTTCTTATGTCTATAAAGCGGTCTGCTCATGAAAGGGCTGTAAATTTTTGCATGGATCATGAAGGCACAGTTGCTCCATGCTGCCATCAAGTGGAATTAGATGTAAATCAATATTTCTTTTAAATACAAAGAGCATAAAGTATTTATTTAATTGTAAAATTATGCAAACAAGTTTGTTTGAAAAACACACTTCTTTTTCTTGTTTCCCTCTTTCTTCTGCTTTCTTCCTGTCCGATGTGTAGGCTGCCATAGGAGAAGTACATAATTCATAAGTAATTTGAATGGGTTTTGATTGACCCCCAAGGCTTCAGTTTTCAATATTTCGCTCATCTAGCCCTGACACAACAATCTGGAAAAATTCAGGAAGCATTCACATGATAAAAACTATGAAAAGAGGTCTTTATTTACAAAATTATACTAGAACCTGATTGAAAAATCAGTTAATTCCAATATATACATGAGTTTGTATTTCACTAAATCATTATTTAATATGTTTTAGGGAGCTCAGAAAAATGGTAGGCTACCATAGTGGGGGTCAACCTTTATCTGTTGAAGCTTTTCCCACAAAAAATAGTTTGGCAGAATTTTCATTTAAGGGTGTTAAAGAGCTGGAGATCTCCAAAAACTTTGAATTGTAAATTCGAAAAGGCCTGGTTTTGCTTTGGTTTCTCTATGTTTTTACATTTCACTATGTTTTAATTTTGGGATTAAACTTTCCATCACACAAATCTCAAACCTTTCAGATGCAAATAAGGTTTAGTTCCAGGGGTGTTTCCAGAACGTTTTCAGAAGGTTTGACACAACAAACAACAAACCAAAATATGCTCAATAATCCTTATCTTATGCTGTCATGAAATGTAACGGAGCAGGACATTAAATTTTTTTGCACGACTGTAAACAAAGTGGGGAAAGTCATAATAAACAGTTAAACTGAGTATTCTCTCTTATATTCACATTCATATAAAATGTTTTGGACATGGACTGAGTGGCTCTCAAAATAGAACAGAAACGTCTGTGACACAAGAGAAAATATTATTTAGAAGGAGAAAAAATGCATTGAAACAATTTTTTCTTGATTTAGTTACCATAGCAACCCGTAAATGGTGCCAAAGAGGCTTCACTGTTTTACAAATCTATTTACTATTTTATAACAACAGTTAAACTTTACTTTAGACAATAACACAAAATTCAGAATTCTGGTGTATATATTTAAGCAGAATAAGAAGAGATGAATTGTTGAATGTTGTCTGATTCTTGAATATCAACTTTGTAGGATGCATTGAAACACATCGTGACGTTTCCGAGGATACCTTGAACATATCATTTTGTAGCGTGGCGAGGGCGGACCGTGTGACGTTGAGCCGAGGCTCTGGCTGTTTATTGTTCCTTCCTGAGCACCGATACAGAAAAAAACAGGCTAACAAGCTATCAGCCTCTCTTTTCACACGGCTCTCGCTCGGTTTTACGAAGGTGTAACGGTTCAGACAACTGACTGCCACAACCAGGGGCCATGGCGTATGCGTATCTCTTCAAATACATCATCATCGGAGACACGGGTAAGCTGCAGTTAGCACTCAGTTAGCACCTAGCTACCAGTTAGCGATGTGTTTCCGCAGTGTTGGATAGTCCAATGACGTGGTAAAAGCAGAGACCCAAGGGGTGGTATGACAGCTCTCATTCTCTCTTATTGACATATCAGAATGTATCAAAAACACACTGACAGTGACGGATAAGTAAACACATGCTTTCCCCATCATCACTGTGCCGTTGTGGTTGTTTACACCGGCAGATGTTTGGCCTTTTGTCCGTTTGCGTCGAGGGTGGGGGTGTTAGCATACCCGCTAACTGCTTAGCTTTTAGTAAATGTTCAGCAACAGCTGTCACGACAGCAAATTGTCATCATATTGGATCTCAAAACAGACGAGAAAAAAACTGTAGTGTATATTTTTGTTCTACATTTACCACCGGTAACAGTTAAAATTAGCATTGACACATAGGCCTAAAGCTAAACCCACTGAAATGGCGTAGAGACACTTCTAGTTTTTGATCACATTTCTGTTCATGATTGAAGCTTCGTTTTTCTCATTAAAAGATGATTCTGTTTTGCGAGACTGTTCAAGTTGTGGCTCATCCTAATTAGTTACCCCGTAATTATGAAGACAATCCCATCATCTGTTTACTAATGGTGGGGGCTGTTGAGTTAGCTGCGTAAGTTAAATGTTGCAGTACCTTAGAGATGAGACGGTGTTGGGAAAACTGACTGGTTTGGTAGCAGCTTCAAAGTACGATTTACTTTAGACAGCTCAGCATGTACTTTTTCCACTTCAGCGTCAAATTAAAGTAATAAAATTTAACTACACTGAAATAAGTTATAAACATGTAAAGGGCCCTGCTGTAATTTCATCCAGTTAGATGACTGGTGATGGACACCGTGTTTACTTGAAGATTATTGCAAAACAGCATCATGCTGTGCTGGCTCTTGTCATTTCTAGTAATAAATGCTTCAGTGAGTTGTTGCCAAGGTCCCATCTTGACTACATGTTTGTCAGACCAAGATATATTTTCGCTGCCGAGTTTTATCTTCAGAAACAGGTTTTCTTTTATGAAAAGAGCAATTTATCGAAATAAAAAAGCCCAAATGTTATTTTGCTTTCCTGTTTCTAGTCTATACTCTTTTTGACAGTGTTTCTTGAGAGCCAAGTTTGCATTTTTAACTAGCTAACAGCCCATTATGGCTTTCTGTGATTGAGATGGTCAGAACTGTCTAATAATAATAGTTTCATGCTCCCTGCATGTGGCGTTTTATTGGTTTAATTGGTAAACACTTATTTTAAAAAAAGAAGAAAAAAAAAACATATCCCAACACGAAACAATGTTGAAGATCTAAATAGGTTAGTATGAGATTCTCACAGTATGACAGCCTTGGTTTAAAAATGTTAAATGACATTAACTGACAAAGCTAAAACAAAAATGGATAGTACGAGCTGCATTTCAAAGAAAAGGACAACAACAAAAAGTATTCTTGCAACAGCTGAAATCATTTAACATTGATTAGTAGAGTTGCAGATAACACTTTTATCTTGATTTTGATGGTTAGACTTCAAAAGCATAGAAAACCACAAAAGGTAACATTTCTAAACTCTTTGAATGTTAAACTCTTTGAAATCTTGCTCTTTATGGAGTAATGCAAATATGACACACTAATATTACCTTATTAAATAGTTTAAATATCTGTCCTGCTTGTAAATTTGCAAATGGCTGTTTAAGAGATATGCCAGTTGCCAACTGGCTTGCTGTGTGTATTCTGATTTTCCAAACAGACAAAGCTCCCGGTGCCTGATTATAGTGAATAGGAATAAAGAGATCAGCAGTCATACCACTTAAAAATAGAGTTCATTAATGGACAGCAAGAGCCTAGCTTTTATTATTTGTTTAGAACATTTGATTTAACAGTAGAGCTGTTTTTATTTTCAGCTATTTAATAAAAATGAAATTTATTTGCTAATAATACCAACAAGGTGAGATGTATTTACCTGCAGTGACTAAATAAAGTGATCTAATCTCCTAACTTGAATATTTTGATTTTTCTAGAAATATTCTCAGCTGTCGCAATTTGTTTTACATCGTAATGTTTATATTTTATAAAAACGCAGTGGGGTTTTATCTTGCCAGTTTACAAATTAGTTAACACTCTCTGTTTCACCCGTCATCTCCACAGAGATCAGAGATGTGCGAGTGGAGTGTTTCTGTCTGTGATGGGAAAAAAAATCACTTTGTGTTAAATTTAAATGATCACTGAAATACAGAAAGCTGCCAAAGTCTCCAGTCACTCCCTCGGTGTCCCTCAGGCTACAGTCTCGCCTTAACCGGCCCCATGCCATCAGTGAGACAAACTGTGTGTCATATGTTGTCCAACAGGATCAGTTAGAAATGCTGACCAAATTCCACCACTTCATTCATCCAGTTCTTTCTGATATGCAGCTGTCATTAGGAGAACGAGCAAGACTCGCTGCCAGTCAGTCTTCTTTTTTTTAAACACAGGAAGCAACTTCCTTAGACATTTTCTAAAATGTAAAATCTATTAATCAGCACTGCCAGGAAGGAGCATCATTTTGTCCTGGGTTTGTGGTGCATACAGGCATTTAGCAACCTTCCTCACAGCACTTTTTCCTCCTCTTGTTGTTCTTGTTTGGTAGTTAACATCAAACAAGCTGCACGAGGAGAAATACCGTTCCTAGTGTATCACACACAAGTTGGGCCTCTATCCAGCGTGGCCGAGAGACTTTGCTCCGTTACATAAGGCAGCGACGAGGACATCCAGAAGTAAATAATTATAGATTGAACTCTTATAGAGGGAAAAACAGGCATTCTGTTCCAAGTGGGATGGCTGCGGGTTTTCAGGCCAGGCTTTCCAGAGACGTTATTGGCACAAAGGTCCTCACCTCAGTAACAATTATAGACCCTTCGGTTTCCACATCCTGACTGTCAGGGTTTTTACGCAACCAAAAATATTCCCAAAACAAAAAAAAACTGAATTTGTCTTGCTGGTTAATAAGTGGAAAGTAAAACAGCTTCTTTGGACCAGCATTGGGCAGCAACAGGTGGGGGAGGGATGGTGTTGCATTATTCTATTCTAAGAAAACTCGCTTTCTCTGGCATCTGATCACAAGGATTTTTTTAAGCATCTCCAGCAACACTTTAATTTCTACCATTGTATGTTTTAAATTTGACTTTACAAGAATTCCCCACCATTCACTCATTAAGCACTTTTGATAAGCAGTACGTTCTTACTGCTTTTGCAGGTTTCCTCTGGATTTATTACTTCTTATGACCTCCAGATCTTTTACAATGGAAACTCTCTTTGCCATCACCCTAATCTTTGCCTTTCTTCACAGATTTCTCATCAAATTCAGTTCAGGACTCTAATCGTGCCATTTAGAAATGTTTGAAAAATTAAGATTACATTACACCTGAATGATTTTGAGCCTAACTGTACATGTGGCTAGGATTAGGTTTCTATAACCTAACAGTACTTCTTTCTTAGATAAGAATGTGCAGGACTACTCATAGCCAATCTTTTGCTGAAACTGTTTTCATAAGAAAATATCACCTAAACTAAATAATGTATAAATTGGAAGGAGATGCATCCAAGTAGGGGAAATGTTTCTGTGTGACTTGTAATGTCGTTCAGGACTATTTTTAAGCTCCGTTTAGCAAGATGTCATATTCCAAAGGGAAGTAGCTCACTGTCAAGAAGTGGAATTTTAACTGAGTCATCCCTGTGGTTCACAGCTGTCATGTGATTTGACTTGCACTGCGGTCTCTAATGGGCCGGCCTGTAAATCAGGAGGAATTTAGGATAATTTAATCAGAGAATATGACAGTTGAGAGTAAATCCCTCGTTTAAAACTAGAATCAGACCCCGGTAATCTCCCGAGTCGTTTTTGTTTTAAGAACCAATTTGGTGTTTCAAACGTGCTGAGGGACGTCTTCGGTTCACGCTCAAACGTGAGGACGGGTTATGTGGCCTGACGCCGTGCTGGACTCCTCAGCAGGGATTGGGATGCAGTCTGCTGACCTTGCTAAGCTTCAGGTTACTTAGCAGAGCAGCAGCAGCACATAGGTCGGTTGAAAACTGACACATCCAGCCAAATGCATCCACTTTTGATGCACCTTTTTCATTTAATAGAAAATCAAAGCTTGTTGTTTTTACCCGTCAAGCTGTGGGGCCTCATCAAATATCGTGTGTTCTGTAAATTAATTTAAAATTCCTCTTGTTGTCGGGCTGCAGCTCAGTTAGTTTATCTGAAATAAACTGGATGATTAATAATACTCCTATTAATCATCCAGCTTCTTTCATTTTCTTTTGTGTATGACATCAGTCAGCCACTGCTGCACTTTGTGTTTAACACAAATTAGCCTTCTAACATTCATATTGGATGGCACTGAAATGTTACATCTGCTGAATATAAGCATTTTATTTCAGCTAAAAACTCTAGTGTCTGTAGTGTAATTTCTTCTAAATGGGACATCTTTTATGTAAGTTATAAACGTCTCAGTTTGCGAATACCCACAAATAGAGTAATTGTGTCTAAATTTTACTCTATGCGTTTGGACAGCTTGTAAGGATATTGGTCATAAAGAACTAGTTGCTATGACTACAGTTAAAGTCTGTTTCAGAAACTGGAAAAACATGTTAGCGGTGTCCCTGAGTGAAGAATGAATTTGTGGTTTACTTCACTTTGCCACATACATGCTATGTGATATTTTGCCATCGGTTGATGGAGACTCTTAAAACCAAAGATTCTCTTCAGGATCTTCTCCACGATGCCGATTCCAGCGCTTAACTATTGCTAGGCTTTACTAAGCACCAGTTCTTTGTGTTTCCACTGCCCAGACTTTGGTCTACGCACTAAAAAAAATCCATTCCTATCCCACCACCAGTTTGCTCCTTGACCAGAGGACATAACAAGTTCTCCTCAGGAGCTGAGGGCGGGCTCACTCGAAGAGCAGCCAATCAAAACATTGCGAACGCCATGTTCAAAACTCCTGAGTTTAGTTTTGCTTTTGATCAACCCCCATTTGAACAAGGGAAAAAATCTGATCAGATGTCAGTTCTTCTACAATAATGAAATACTGGATTACCATAAAAAAATAACAGGCTCATTTTCCTGCAGTTTGTTTTAAAATTACCGGCTTACAGCAGATTATTTCCCCCTGAATCTCTAAGAGTTATTTAAAATTCAGTCCTTTCTATTGATCTTGTATTTATCTCCAGATGTTTAGCTACGATTTCCCAGCTGTGCCTGTGGGCTAACCTGCTTTAACACACAAAGTGTTCTCCTGACATTTTGTGGACATGTTCCCTGAAAACCACAAGAACATTCTCACAGTTTTAAAAACTTTTAACTTTAAAAAAAATCTTTACATACCTTGATACCAGGCCATGTCTTGTCATTCTTATTGGGTAAACAAATCCTCCCTCACCTGCTCTTGACTTACCTCCTATATGTCCAGTTGTAATAGTACTTGTTTTAAGCTAAAAACCTCAGTAAAGATCCAGTATATAATTTCCAAACTGCTCCTTCCTTTCTATCTGTGTTTTCTCAGATTTTTCTTGTTTGTGTGGGTACAGTTAAAAGTATCTTCACCGTAAGCTGTGATGAGGTGTCATTGCCACAGCTTGGTACCCGATGAAGGTGCTTTTATAGCAACATTACCTAGTTTCCCACTAATTGCTGCTGTGATTGTGACCACTTTCACCGTTGTAGCCCGACAGGCTTTGATTGCAGGCTGCTATAGACAGTTTGCCCTTACTTTCTGCAGCATAGGCATCAAAGTTGTTGCTGCCTGGCCAGAAACGGCGCTGGGATAGTTTGATAAGCATTGTGGATGGTGACAACATGGTAAGACGTTGCACAATTTAGAATAAAGTTCTCTGTTGCCATAATTTTAGCATTACTAGGAAAGGGTGCAAATAGCCACAGACCTCCCCATATAAGTGTGATAGAGCTGATGATGGTATGATTACTATACTTTTACCAAAGCCTCCTCATTTAGGTCCCTCTGTCGGTTATCGTTGTCATCACCCTGTCCCTGCCTAGCAACGCCACTGCCTGGCAACGTCGATCCTTGGAAACCACAGAGGAGGCGCATCATGTTGCTTTGTCACCTTCTTGTGTGTCTCTCTTTTTCAATCTCATTAGCACTTCATCCACACCTTTTTTTTGGTATCTTTTCACTTCTGCACTTTTTAATTTAGATAATGCTTGTTTTCTAGTAGAGCTGGTTAGTATATTTAATTGTAGTCGTGAACCCAAAACGAGTGCACGCGATATAGCATTCGTAAGGCCTTTCTCGGATGCTGATATTTTGAATATCAGGAGTTGTGTACTAAATCTCTGTATGCTAATAATACAATTGCAGAGTTGAATTGACTTTATTATTCTTTTGAGCCCATCCATAATATAAATCGTAGTGTCTAAGATTTATATACCTTGGGAAAATGGTGATGCAAGTAGTGAGAACTAACGTGGGTCAGTTCAGTTCAGTACCCTGAAGTCCACCTTCTGAAGTTGAATTTGGTTCACTCTCAAATTTCTCATTATCTGTTTTGCCTGTGTACATGGTTTTTCCTCCTCATTTTTGTCCTTCCACTTAATTTTCCATTATTTAAATGCTACGCTATGACACTCTGAACAGCCAGCTTGTTCAGCAATCAGTTTATGGTCTTACCCGCGAGGGCTGTGAGTGGCTGTCAGTATTAATACTGTGAACTTGATGTTTTTTCAATGGTTATATAGGCCAAAACGTGACAATTTTTTTATTAAAACTTGGGTTGAAAAGCTGAAACAAATCAACTTTTAAACTTACACACAGCATATCGGCTATCAAGATGTTGTATGGAAATGTCTTAAGAATAACTACTTTTTAGTTGTTTGGGATGTTGTATGTCGAAGAAAAAAAATATACTGTCTTTGAAAGCGACTGACCAGGATCAGAATTTCTTCAAAGGCCTCAGTTTGCAACTTCTGTTTAACATCTGTAACGCTACAGTTTACCATATTGAATAAATGACCTGACATGGGCATTTATTGATAGTTTTTTTTTTTTTTTTTTTTTTTTTTTTACTGTCATTCAAGTATTTAAGCAACATTCGGAGCTGAAATCATGAGTAGCAAGGTGTTTATCACTGCAGATTCATTAGTGCCCTTTCAACTAGGGGAAAAAAAACCAGTGGTATCACACGTAGGAAGGAGCCAGCTGGTCACTCAACGTAAACAGTTAACAGTAGCAGGGAGCTGCATAAGCTCCCTGCTGAGTTCATCTGAACTTTGTTCTCTTGTTAAATATGCATGGATTTTATTTGTAAGCCTGTATTTAAGTCGCCCACAAACACTGATGTGCTCGGTCTTGTTGAAATGCCTTCTTTTCATGTATGTCTCTCCCCTTTTTTCCTTTGGTAGGTGTGGGAAAGTCATGTCTATTACTACAGTTCACAGACAAGCGGTTTCAGCCGGTTCACGACCTCACCATTGGTAAGAAAAGACAAGCGTGTATTCATTTAAGTGATGAAGTATTGAACACTAATTACACACACAAACTCAGGCACTTTGCCAGAAGTAACATTTTGTGCTACACTAAAAAAAAAAAGAGATTATTTATCCATCACACTGTGAAACTTACAAATACTTTTTAAAATGTAATATCAAATCTATTTTGTAAGAATAACATCCCAAACATAATTTTGAATATTCAATTTGTTTAAATTTAAATCTCCAACAACTTATTTGATTTGTACCTGTGTTATTAAGCAAACAGCCTTAAGTGAATTCCCTATTTTGAAAACATCTGTATGCATATCTATTTGAGAAATTGTTGATTAAACCTATTTCTTGTCAACTCATTGCTGATCTCAGTTATATCTGCATTAAAAAGCATGCTTCAGTGCTTCACATTGTGCGTAATGCATATCAGAAACACCACAGCTTTGACATAAGCCCGGGAACCACGGCTCCGTTTTCATAAAAAGTCTGCCCCTCCCATGCAAATAGATTTTTCGTATGATCAGTTCTGGGCTGGGTCGGTCCCATTATTTATTTATTTAGCATGAATTGGGTGTGGCATGAAAAGGACAACGTTTGAATAAAAGCAGTTCAAACCATTCTGAATAAAGACGTTTTACTTTATCTGACATCTGAAGAAAAGTATTTAGATGTGTCGGGTATATGTGCATGAACAGCGAGAGTTCTGCTTCACTATATGCAGAAAAAGCACTTTTAGTCATTTGTGTCAGAATTAGTTTTTTTCTGTCTTCTCCATTTGTTCCATATGACACATGAACTTTTTTTAGTCTTTCTGTGTTGATCATGTATAAACCTTTTAAATAATTTATAAATGCATGCAGTTGATTAATTAATCAGAAGGTTTTAAACAAGTCTTTATCAGAGCGTGCTCAGTTCTTATTCCTCTGTTTTTTTTTATCCGTTTAGGTGTGGAGTTCGGCGCAAGGATGATCACTATAGATGGCAAACAGATCAAATTGCAAATCTGGGATACGGTAAATAATCTATTGGCTGCGGTTCCATTTCCACTTGTTGTTGCTTCACATAAAGGCTGCTCTAAAGCAGTGTGCAGATATAATAGTAAGCTGCAAGGCTGCTTTAAAAATCTCTTAAATTAGGTGTTAAATATGATGGTAATGTCTTCCTTCAGGCTTCTGTTTGTAGATGAATATATATTTTATAACTTTTGAATAGTAAAGAATTATATGTAATATTGTTACTTCTAGCTGACAGTGTCTGGCTTTGATCCTATGAGTTTCTTTGTAAATAATTTTTTGTATCTTCATCCAGTGTCATAAATAGCAGTTAGCATAGCTAGCATTATGAAAAGCTCTGTAGTAATGTGTATTTCTATAGAATTTAGTTTAATTCTGCGATTTCCAGCAGACTGCCAACATTTCCACCTTCAGCATATCTCTTTATAGAAAGAGACTGAGCGAAACAAAGGGCCAAATGGAGAAGCTTTGCTGAACTCCATTAAAATGTTTGTAATCTACTGAAGGTTTAGCTCTACCTTGAAGCTGCAGACATACCATAGAAAATACAATTTCAATCCAATTTCAAATGGCTTCTTACATCTCTGGGCTTCATCTGACTTCAATTTAAACACCTCACTGCTTTTGAAACTGTTTAGCTTTTGGGCCCTCTTTCCACATATATTGCAGTGACCTGTTTGGAATTTAGTAGATTCAAGTCACCAGGTGACCTCAGTGAGTTTTGCTTTAATGTTTTGGTTGAAAATATAACGTATAATGCTGCTGGTTTTCGCTTCCTGTTTTGTTGTTGGTCCTGAATCCAGTTTAAAGCCACATAACTTTGGTTGGCAACTTCCGAAGATGACAAAGTCCTGCCAGTGTATTTGTTACTGTACCCTGCTAGCTAAAACCTCCAGGAAGCTAATGTGTCCAGTGGTCACACGTGCTGCGGTCATTCTGAACCTTTTTGACAGTCTATACATTTGTATTGATTTTTTTCTTAATAAGTACTGGACTCAAACTGCTTTCCTCGAGATTTACGAGTTAAGAGAGAAATAAAATTCAGAATGTGGTGTTAAGCCATAACATGCTAACACATTGTACAAGCTAAGGCTTTTAGCCACTAAATACTCTTTAATTTGATGTTTTCACTTAAGAGGAAGTAGGGTTGGATAGTTCTAATTTAAAACACCAGTGTGAATATTAATACTACTCTGTAGGATAATGGTGAATACTAAGGGCTGCTGTGATTTGCAGGTTTTCCGTTTTAGTTGTCACCCCCCTCGCCCATTCATGAGAAAAATGTTAACTGTGAAGGAGCTAAGGGGTTAATGTCTTCCTGACTGCTGTAAGCACCTCTTTAAAGCTTCCTGAGCTGTTCTGAGCCAAGGCATGTAGGGGCAGTGTATCATAAAAAGTACAAAAAGAAAAGTGCCTTAAAAAGAAAGTGCTTTTTTTACGTGCAGTAAAACAGTCGACCAGCAGGTGGAGTTAGAACTCCATTTAAAACAAAATAAAAAAAAATCAACAGTGACACGACCAGAGCGAAAAGGCCTGCAATGTGTCTGTCCCAGCTCCTCTGGTGTCTCAGTCCTGCATGTTTGGTTCTCGCTAGACAACGACTACTGTTCACCTGGCCCATCCAGGTACGGAGCAGTGAAGGCCGAACTGAAACCCGGCCAGGCTCGCCTTCTGCAATCATACACCGTCACCAGAACGCGAACACAGAAGCCATTTGGATGATTGTGTGGGCTGCACTTGCCATATGAATAAGTGTGTGTGTGTTTCTGCACAAAAGCCTGTTGGCCAGATGGCAGACAGACACAGTGTTCCCTCTCTTACACTCTTATTTATCATTTATTCACTAATGGCATCACAGGCTGGTTGACTGCCCTCTGAATAACTTACCGACTCTTCATCAACCAGCTAGTTTGACGTTTTGTTCGAAAGCCGAGCATTTTCATCGCTTTCTTGCTAGCTGGTTAGGTGACCGACTCCAAATCCCTCCTCCCCCCCTCAACCTCCCTGTGTTTCTGGGAGACAAAACTAGCTGCCTGGTGCTCTGACTTGCTGAATGATTCATTGACTTGGTGTTGCTGCCTGTGTGTCTGTCTGGCTTTTCAGATGAGGTCAGAGCAGAGCAGGACTCGCAGCTGCTGGGATAGAGTGCCGTTTTGTTTTCCTCCGTGGCCCGGACGAACACAGACAACATTGTTAATGTACAACTGAACGGAGCCAAAGAATGAATAGACTTTGGAATGGGGGGTGGGTGGATAGCTAGTAAGAATGCTGGATAGTGACAAGAGGGATGGAAAGAGGGAAGATTCATAGAAAAGATGAGGGACAGCAGGAAGACAAAGGAGAGGTGAAACAATGAGAGGGGAATAATGGAAGAGGAAGTGAAAGTACAAGGTGACTCTGAGCAGGATGGGCTGTCAAGAATGACATGATGGCTACACGTCTGATCCGAAACTCTTCAGCGCTGCAGCCTGCGCTATGTGACCTCCTTTGTTTAGCATAAATTGAGAAACTGGAAGGTTCTACGTGCTCGCAGAGAGAAAGTAGTGACTCCGTGACGGGTGTATGGAGAGTGAAAGACAGATCTCCATTGTATCCAGTTACAGGCTCCGCTCTGTCTTCCTCAGTGCCTGAAAACCTGGAGCTGGACTTTACGCAGGGAGTCCCAAACAAATTTCGCCATTAAGTTAAATGTGATTAATCAGAGACGCGTTTTCAGCCCAGTCAACAAAGCAGAACATTAGCAAATGCGGGTGTTTTCGGCGTTTAGTGTTTTATTTTCTATCTGGTTAGCTAACATGTTCGTATGTGTGTGCAGGCCGGCCAGGAGTCGTTCCGGTCCATCACCAGGTCTTACTACAGAGGAGCAGCCGGAGCACTGCTAGTCTATGACATCACAAGGTAACCCAGCCAATCATGCACAATTAGGATGCATTAAGGAACACTGAAAAGGCTTGTTCTTCCATCTCTCAGCACAAGACCTATATACTGGAAGTCAGCTTTAAATAATAGCCTTTTTCTGTGATGCATGAAAAAGGAATGAAATGCATGTTCAGATAAGCTTACACTAGCCTGCATCTCAGTAGTAAAAAAAAAAAAAAACGTGACTGCAAGCGTGGCAACACAGATACCTTTCTTCCTTCCTGAAATCTTTTTTTTTTTTTCTCCTACAGCCTTCTACTTGTACTCAATTTGTTATACCATCGAGTTCTCTCCACCCTGCTGCTATTGCAAACATGTCTGAACTGGCTGCTACTGCTCAACTTTATGTTTGGTGAACATCTACAGCACCTTATCTAAATGCATGAAATGAGTCATACGACTTTCTGTTGAGCAATGTTATGATCCCGGCCTCTTGTTTTCGCTGCCTCTCTATCCTGTCGGCAACGTGGGCTTTTGCCATTAGTTTGAGATAAACCCATTTTGGACTTGAAGTGAAAAACAAATGATTAAAGATGGATAAAAATTGTGCCTTTTTCAATAGTGGAGAACATATAAATTTGATGGCTACTTGGTGTATTGAGCTATTTTATTTGAAACTCTAAATACAAATGATGGAAATTTTTTTTCAATATAAATAAACTGAATATTACTCCTTTTTCTACCTTTCCTTTTCAGTATTAATGGTTTAAGAGCCAACCCAGACTTTTTTTCTTGGATATAATCTCTATTTAGTTTAATGAAACCAGGTATTTTTTTTGTTGACCCAATTCATGACAAATGCCATCTCAAGCAATTTCACAAGCCATACAGGTCTAGTTCAGGTCTGTTTTAACACAATCAGCCTAAATTTAATCGACATCAGTCCATAACATATCCGTTTTTTTTTTTTAATATAGATTCATGTAGCTAAATATTATATGCAAAGTGAAAGGAGAAAATAACATAATTTCACTCGTTAAAACTGTGCCCCCCGGACATCCTATTTATGAAAAGGACAAGGTAAAGAATGCAGCCCTGAGGAACATTATGTGACAATCTGCAGTTCAGTCTTAACGCCACCAGAACAGGTTGGTTCTCTGAATCTGCTGGTAAATCCACATTCTTAGGAATTTTTCAAAGAATGTTTAATGTTCAAGTGTTGCTCTTTCAACTGAGATGAAACAATTAGTGGATTATTTTCCAGGACACGTAGAAAATGGATAAAACCTCAAAAATGAACAAAAAGCTATCTTAAAAAGTAGTACTATGAAAAGATGTGAAGGTTTAATTTGTTTTATAATGTTCTGTTGTAGCCTCTCTAAATGCAGCTAAAGAACATCTAGAGGTCAAAGATCATGTCAACAAAAATACATAATCTAAAAAAAAAACTCCTTTTACTGTTTTTTTTTTTATTATTTTTACGGTTTTTAAAAACAAAAAAAGATCCTTAAGAACAATCTTCGCTGCACATCAAGCTCTTGTCTTTAATTTCCTGTTTTTTGTTTGCACCGTGCAGAACATGTAAAAGCCTTCGAATAGGAAGGAACAACTGCTGATGCATGTTCTGGTGCAATGCAATAATGGTCTAATGCAATAAACTTCCTGCATAACTGTTCACATATACCTGGTATCAGAAACATCGAAGCAGTAGTTTCTAAGGGGAACCCGATGTCAAATTAGACAGAAGACAGTTTAAATGTTTCTATTTAAGCCATCAGATGACGACAAGATGAGCCTTTTCTTTCTCTTAAATGTTTCAAGCAATAAAAGAGGAAGTGATACATCGCCTAACAGTTTTCAAGAGAAAGTAATATCTGTCACTTCTTAAATTGGGGTCTGTGTGTGTGTGTGCGTGCGTGTGTGTGTGTGTATATATATATATGCAACAACAGATTGTTGATCTGTTATGTTTCCAGTTTCACAGTGCAGTCAGAGATAAACCAAAAAATCTGTGCTTGCTCAACAGAAGGGACACCTTCAACCACTTGACGACCTGGTTAGAGGACGCCCGCCAACATTCCAACTCCAATATGGTCATCATGCTCATTGGCAACAAGAGGTAGAGTTGTTCCTTTCTTCCACACTGAAGAGTACATGCTGGCCTACTTAAGGCTGGACCATCAGCAATGTGTGGCAGCAATCACCAACGCTTGAAAATATTCTATTGTGAAAAGGATTGACTTCGTATTCTTTTGGCCAAGCACTCTCCTCTTACAGGTGTGTCTAGACTAAAATGTGCACAGTAAGAAGGTTCAATGTCTTAAAGCAAACTCTGAGGTTTGGCATTCAATTGTATTTTTGCTGTATTTTTTTTTCTCTCTATACTCCAGTATTTTTGATTTAACACTATGTGAGGTGAGGTTAAATCAAGAGAGCTGCCAGGAAAATTTGAATGTGAGATTTCACTTTTGCTCTAGACATAAACTGGTAAAGTTGTTGACTTTTCTGGAGGTTTCATGATGCTCTAAGTGGAAAATATCCATTATTTTCATCATTAAGCTTGCATTGCGATATCAGTCAGCTAAAAACAAAGCACACAACTGTAAGAAAGTTGTTTTTAAATCAAAAGTCTGAGAGCACTTTATCAGCACCACCTCAGTGTAAAGAAATGTCCAAATGAATACAAATGCACACCACACCTTTCAGATTTTTATTTGTAAAACAAACAAACCAAAAAAAATATCTCGTTTGCTGTCCACTTCACAATATGCACTGCTTAGTAAGTAAATTGCGCTCCGTGTGGTTGCAGCATGACAAAATTTTGAGAATTTCTAGGCGAATGAGTAATTTGTTCATGGTAGAAATTTTAGGGGTAAATATAGCTTTAAAAAAAAATTAGCTATTTTAGGATGATTTTTACCTGAATTCGTTGTTTGCTTGTTTTTGCAGCGATCTTGAGTCGAGGAGAGAGGTGAAAAAAGAGGAAGGTGAAGCTTTCGCCAGAGAACACGGCCTCATATTTATGGAGACCTCAGCCAAGACTGCCTCTAATGTAGAGGAGGTAATTACACACGCTCACTAGCAATTGGTGATGGCCGCTGTAATGACTGGATTAAGGTTACCAGCTTACCTGAACCTGAGTTCGGAACGGCTTTAAACACCACCTGTCATCGTGAAATATACGCCGCTCCATACAGGTCAACGCTAATGCCAAACAGCCCTTTTCCCTGCAGACAAATAAATCTCAGGCCACACCACAATTTCACAGCCATTATCTGTTCTTTCACAGTTGTTGGTGCTGCCTGTTGACATCTGTAGCTGGAATTAGAGCTCTGTTTGTTTGCAGCAGAGAGCACTTATTGAAGGATTTCTCTGAAGACTTGGAGTAAATCTGTAAAAATGGCTCTGATTTTTTAAAAATATATATTTTTTTTAATCGGTCATCAAACCCTCTTGTGGTTGGTTTGGTTGGGGATGGAAAACTGTTGGCGTGACATTAACTACTGGGTATTAGCACATTAAGGGTTATGTTTTCTGAAATGTCTAATCGAGTCAAATTACCCATTGTTTTAGTTTTTGCATATATTCTCGTTTTTAGACAATCGTTGAGACAGTATTTGAAAAAAGTAGCATGGTCCCAGAGGTAGGCTGTTTTGACTGTGCCCTTTGGTTGTGCTTCTACTAGGTAGATATATAACCAGGTCACAGAAATAAGGCAAATCTGAAATCCCTAAATGCTCCTTTAACCATCTGGATGAAAACATCTTCTCTCCATTGAACTATAAAAACTATTTGGAGCAAATAATGGCTTGTCAAACGCATTTTAATATACATGGTTTGATTATGGATTCAGATACTTTATTTTCAGATTCCAATTTGGATTTTGATGATCATTTATCCCTATTCATCCATTAAAGCATACCATGTTACCTTATTCTTTCTCCAATGTGTGTTATACTGAAAAGTGTACCGAAGTACATTATTTTGACTGAATTATAGACAAAAATAGAAGTCGCTATTAGTTTTCCTGTGTTTAATAAACAGGGGGGCAGGAGGGGAGATTTAGATCTCCCAACCACTGATCAAGGTGAAATTGGCAGATTATATCTCTGGCTGATTGATTGGTGCATCTCTACCTCAAATGAGTTTGGTAAAAATAAGTTTTAGGTGCGACGATTCGTTGCATTTAATGTTCTGTCCTTTTTAGGGTTGATCTGCCATTTGATTGTTGCACATTTAGTCGAAGTCCATGTTTTAGAGCTGCAGAAGGGTGGGTGACAGTGATGGAGCCTAACCCTGCATGGATCACGTTAACGTTTTGAACTGCGGTTAGCACGCTGAATGCACGGCTCCGCCCTGCATACAGACACACCCCTGGTGGTGTTGCAGTGAATGCGAGGCCTGCTCCTCTGGGACCCCCTTCTCACTTATCCAATCACATAACTAATCCCATCCTACACAGCACAGCATGCCACCCAGAGGCACAACACACACACACACACACACACACACACACACACACACACACACACACTTTCTCTTTGTTTTTACTTAGATTTTTTTTTCCCCCCATCCCTCTCCAACCTTCTCTTGACCAGTCTATATCATACAAACGCTCACACCCACAACACTGTTGAGCTGCGCTCTTCTGGGGTTAAGATTTGGGGGGAAGGGTTTGCGTGTGTGTGTGTGTGTGCGTGTGTGTGGTATGATTAATTTGTCTCATTAGTGTCCTCTGAATCCTCCTGATGCCTCTCCTCTCCTCCCTTCCCTTCATCTCTTCTCGCTCCATCCCTCCTCATCCCTCGACGTCCATCATTTGCTCTTTACCTCTCCTACTTCACCTCCCCCTTCCCACTCGTCATCGCTTTTTCTTTTTCTTTTTTTTTGCCATCCCCCTCTCCCGTCCCCTCCCCACCTCCGGCGCAGCTTCCGTCCTTTCCTCATTTATGTCTTCCTACCCTCTTCCATTCATTTCTTCCTCCTTCCTTCCTTCCCCCATCATCTCTCCTCCTATTTTCCAGCAGTATATCAACCAGTTAAAGTTCATACATATTCATAACTTCCACCCCACCTTTCCTCAGCGACATCCAGCAGCCAATCAGTGTGCAGAGTTTGTCGTCAGGGTCTGTGGGTGGACACTGGGGTTGATGGGATGGTCTTTAGAGACAGACGAAGAGATCCTGCGAGCATGCTTTCATCGTCTCATCTCCCTGCCCTCTCCTAAATCCTTCATAAAAATCCTCTCACCAACCACTGCCCACTTCCCCTCTCGCTCTTCATTTCTCTCTTCTCCTGTGCTTATTTCTTCTGTAGAGTATTTTCTTAGTTCTTAGTTTAACCCTCGTCTCACCTCGCCATCATTCCACGGTAGAGAGATACGAAGGAACAAGAGGTGTAGTGATGTGAGGAGGGAAGGAAGGAGCGCAGGAGGGAGCAGGACATCACGGAGTAGAGAGCACCCTTGGGCTCAGTCTATTTTTGACAGGTGCCAGAGAGGAGTTCAGAACACATTTTTCGTTTCTCAGCACAGTTTTTTTTTTTTGGTTTTGCATGTTACATATGTGCTCAGTGAAACAGTCTCCAAGCCTCATAGTGTGGGATCGCAGCTGAAGTCGCTCAGGTAGTTTATCCCAGTTATTGCTCTCCAGTTGAAATCCTCCAATCGTAACTCATAAGATACTTCCCCTGGAGACAGAAGCATCGATACCTGTAGTCATAGGGCAGTCTCTCTGGGATCTTTAATTCCACTTTATTGAATCAACTTTGATCCTCTGAGTTGTTTGTAACTGTGTGTGTGTGTGTGTGTGTGTGTGTGTGTGTGTGTGTGTGTGTGTGTGTGTGTGTGTGTGTGTGTGTGTGTGTGTGTGTGTGTGTGTGTGTGTGTGTGTGTGTGTGTGTGTATGTGTGTGTGTGGAAAAGAAAGACGGATTCTGTGCTAATCCATGCTCGATTTTTACTCCTGATCTACACAAATGCCCAACTGTATTCTCTAACAAGATCCTCCTTCATAATACCTAAACTTCTAAGAGCCTTGGAGACGCTTGAATAGCATCCATTAAGAAATGCTATACTTTAAAACTGAATTGACGTCTTGTGCTGGTAAAATCCTTACAAACATCCTTCATAAGCACGAGATGAAACAGACGAGTGTTTTAAAAAGTCCCCGTCTTCTGATTAGCTGTATTCTGTCTCCTTTGAGAACACATTTTACACAACGCAACTGTTTGTTTTTGGCAGAAGCCCAGCTAGCGTTGACATATGAAAGATTTGTTTCTTTTAGTAAATATCTCCAAAGCTAATATGTTCACTGCCACATATTTGTGGGACTTATAAAATAATTGCTTGACAACTCTGCATGTAAACCGCACACATCTACCACTGCTATGAAATTGCCTCAGCTGGTAATTATTATTAATATTAATACTGGCATTACGTAACCTCCTGCCATGCTATTCATATTTTCTGTCTATACACATGAAGATGTACTCACCTCTGCATGCTGTGTGCTTGAAGTGGCTATAGCTGACAGCAGTCCAACCTGCGTTTTGAATAATTCAGCTAGTCATTTGACCACATGGAGGCACAGCCTTCCCCCTCAGGTTGTCATGGTTAAGTATGGAAAGTAAAAGCATAGGAGGAAAGACACTGATGTCTTAGGAAAAAAGTACCATTATCCATCCAGACGCAGTAAAAGACCCTACAAAATGGTGGCACATATAAAGTTATAGATGTACTTTATAGGCGTGACAGCACGTGTCTTCACGCTCAGAGCCTCCAAAAGACTTTCAAAGATGGTGAAATAAAATAATTCCTTGATGATCTGCTTGGTTTTGCTGACTTTAAAGTTTGTTTTTGTTTTTAATGCAGTGTACTTGCTCAACAAGACTTTTTCTCGCGTGCCTTGTAAAAGACTTGCATCCACATTAAGGACAAATTAGCCTATTTCAATAATGGGAACTAATTGGAGTCCATTAAACCAACTAGATGTAATTGCAGCAGTTGTTGGTGTTTTTATGACTCCAGATTAATTTGCCTCCTTTGCTAATTCTTCTGTTTCCAAGTATTTAAACCTTTGCAGATGTTTTTTTTTATTTATTTTCTAGATTTGTGATTCTTAATAGTAATTTTTTTTACTGAACTTGTGATTATGACACAAGGTTGATTATGACTCCTGTTCAAACCAAAAACCTCAGAGTGACACCCCACTTGTAGATGACACTTATCGGATTCATAAAACTAAATTTTCTTTTTTACAGTAGGCTATCAACCAATTATAGGAGGTTAGTTTAACATTTTAATTGTATAACTGGGTGCAGCACATCTCCAAGGAGAACACAGATTGAGGCAGGATCAGTAGAAAATGTCCGGTGACTGGGACTGTTTACCTGGAACAGCTTTGGTGCGAATTGACCAGAGCTAGAAGGCTACAAAACGGCGGAAGTGCGAAATGACCCGCATCTGTTTCTACTTACCTTCGGTCTTCTTACTAAGCTAGCACAACCATTTGTTGCTTCACTGCATACTAAGCATGATTGTTTTATCTCTTTTTTTTTAATAGTTTCTAGAAAAGTTGTGGATCTGTCCTTTATTAAAATCACATTTTTCCCATTTGAGTTTCTTGCGACTGTATTTTACTGGACTTTAGAAGGATGCAGGTATTTCTGTTATTTTTATTTATTTTTTTTTTATCCAAAAAGTTTTCCCACTCTTCTCGTTTTTGAAGCTATTATCTGAGGAAAACAATGCCAGTCATTTTGTGGCCTTATGAAAAGTTTTCTGTAATCTGATGAGTGCAAATGAAAAGGCTCAGAGCGCACGCACGCACATACACAAACATCAACAACACATGCATGTGCTCTCACAACACCGGTTGAGGTTTATTGTTGTCTGCAGGGTGTGTTTTTCCACATGCATAGCTCGTGAATGTTCTGCAGCTAACCAGGAAGTCTGCATTACTTTACGGACAGTTGCCACACCCGGATGAAATGTTCAGCAAAGCAGTTTACACATTCCGTTGTAAAAGGGTGGCTTTACTGTAAAGATAATAAAAAACAAAAACCTGGCACAAATCAGAAGTCAAGAATGGTGAAATTAACACCCGCTTGCTAGCTACTGAAACGCCCAGCAAATAATTTTGTAAGGCAACCATGTTTAAAAAGAAAATTCCCAAAGAGCTGTGCGGGCTTATTTCTGCGCGCAAATATGAATCAAATCTCTCCGCTTCATCTGTCTCTCTTCCTGTCTCCATCTCAGGCTTTCATCAACACAGCCAAGGAGATCTATGAGAAGATCCAGGAGGGCGTGTTTGATATCAACAACGAGGTAAAGCACACTAAAACCCCTCTGTTTTTCTTTCTTTTCTTCTTTTTTTTTTTAAGCTTCTGGGTTCTTGTCCTCTTTTTTTCAGGGCCTTTCTTCCTCTCTTTTCCAGTCTTTGTTCTGTTCCCTTTTTCTCTTGAGCGTGGATTTCCAGCTGTGTGTGTGGTTTGCCACGCTCCCTCTAGCCTCAAAAAAAAAAAGAGGTGGAAAGGAGGGGGGAAGAAAACGCTCTCCTTCCTTTGACTCCAGCCAAGCAAAACTCCCTGTGTTCCTCCTTTCCTCTGCTCTATTTTCCACTTCCACTCTTCACTCCTTAGTCTCTCTCTCTCTTTCTCTTCCTCTCTCTCTCTCTCTTTTTCGCTCTCTTGGCATATTGCCAGCTCATAAATTCCTCACGTCCCACAAGGTCTCGGTCATTCAGCAAGAAAACAAACACTCACTCAGCCAGTCAGCCTGTAAGCTGCCTGTCAGCCCAGTCACTGTCAGCCAAATTTCTATCTATGGAACAGCAAAGGAAGCAGAAAAGTTTAGTTGTGCAGCCAGTCATTGAGCTGAAATGTTAATCCGATTACTTCCACATGAAGATGGTCGGACCGAGAGCGAACTGCGAGTTGGACAAATTAAGGGTGTGCAATATATGTCCGACTTGCATCTGCTTACAGCCAATAATTAATGCTCCACTATGGAACGAAAGTGCTGACGACAGCAGGACCCCTTGATCAGAAAGGAGGTCATATAGACAATCCACTCTCACCTCAGCTGAGAGCGCAGTTCATTTTTTATTTTTTTTATTCGCCTTTTGACTGTGAGAAAGCAGTTGTTCAGGAACATATATATATATTTATATATATCTCTGCTGTGCTTTGCTGGTAAGCCTAAACTCCCCACTTCTTCATTCTTTCCATTCTTTCAGCCTTAGCCTGTTATCGTTGTGCGTTACCCGTTGTTGTTTTCGGTTTTCAGGCATTAAAGATGTCTGCTTACAGCCTTTTGTAGATGTCGCCGTTAAAAGCAGAACATCTGCGGCTGTTTCTAAAACGGAACTTCCCAAAAGCGCCAATGTATAGACCCGGCCTTTTGCCCTTGTGGTGCATCACTGTAAAGCTTTGTTGCATGCTGCCTGTACGGTCTCTGCTTTTGCACACCCCTTCAGCAAAGAGTGGACGACTGACTCACGTCGCACCACTTCTTTCGTTGCCGTTACCTTAAATCTTTTCTGATTGTTGTCAGGTGTTTATAAAGAAGGAAAGAATTCACCGCCACGCTCCCCTTCAGTCCTTTTTTAAATCACTGCGTGATTTATTAAAATTTTCACATAAGTGCTTACACTCTCGGTTTGCTAATTAGTCATCGAGATGTCAGTCTCTGCAACCTGTTAAGTACACAGTATAGTTTCTGTCCCTATGTTATCTGGTTACATAAATTATGATGGCGCTTGTGCACATATGGACCCGGAACATAAATGCAGAATTTACTTAATCATAGAGAGAGAACTTAAAACCCGGTTCTTATGTCTGAAAAATGAAGGAATCATTTTCCATGTCTGCAAAATTTTGTGTAAGAAAAAAAAAGATATGAGTCATAAAGAGTCATTTAAAAATAGAGAGTTTAATATCTGAATATCTGAGTTTAAACTTTACCTAGGGTTCTTTATAGTGAGGATGATTAAGGGCCGGTTAAATGCCAAACAATGCCCTGAAAGAGCCTTTTTTTTTTTCATTTAATTTTTAATTGCCAGTGTAGAAATTTAGCTGCTGAAAATTGTCTGAAATCTGTTCATTTTTCCATTACTGGTGCTGAATAAATCTAAATCTAATATCTCTTTCTAAATGCTAAAAGTTAAATAGATATTTTGCATTACAATCTCCATTGTCACGGCCACTGGTCGGTTTCCAACTACTTCTGGAACACGTCCATTAACACATTTAAAAGTCGATTTATTTTATAAATAAAACAACAACGCTCAAAATATCACACCTTTTTTCTTTTTCTTGATTTCACAATGTTTCCATTCACTGCCTCTCCAAAACCCTTAGAGCTTTTCGTAGTTTATGGTTTTTCTTATGAGCTTTAATGTTACATTGGGAATCTCAAACAGCGACTAAATATTTGAAGTCATGTACTTTTTTTTAATTTACTCTGATCAGGAACAGTAGTACAAACACCGACTACATGTTTGATTGTGAGACACTTTGCGGTCGCTCTGGATCGTAATCCTTCAACTTTGACAGCTCCACAGCATCAGGTTGAAATGAAACATAAAATTGCTAAAATTGTATTGAATATTCAGATTATAATATTGATTGCCACCCCTAAGCTTAAACTTTAGCAATAAAAGTCTTATAATTACTCCCATCTTTTATCTGCTCTAGAGCTCCACCACCTGCTGTCATGTTGAGTCTTTACAATCACATTATTTATGTTACGACAGCGTCATCTGCATAGATTTGACACTGAACGTCTTTACAGCTTTTAGGCAGATTGTTGATATTACAAATGCAACATCAGTGGCCCCAAATCGGAACCTTGTGGTACACCCATTTTTACAGCTTTGAAATCTTCTGTCTGTAGGCCTTCCAGTCTGCAACAGCTAACACGTGGTAGCTATCGTTGGTAATAAATAGACCCGTGTGAGTCCATTGACTGCTTCCACGTGTTTCGGACCGTATTCGGCCCCCTCAGCCAGCGAACGCAGGTGTTGGGCAGAGAGTGCTGGGGCGAGCCGCTCAGCGTTTTCGTTATTAGTAACAGTCAGACGGAGGCCGGCCGGCCGGCCAAACCACATCAGCTGACTGAGCTTCGAGAGAGAGAGAGAGAGAGAGAAAGGGAAGCCCCACCAGAAATGTTGGCAGCCGCTACGAGAAAACACACACATGGCCTTAGCTCAATAAATGTGATTTAAAGGCATACAGTGTTTCCCAGAGGCACCACTGCTACTGAGTGTAGGAGGAGAGTTGCACTGGGAGGGAGAGATAAATATATACAGACGGAGGGAGAGAGCGAGCGAGGCTACAGCCACACAGGGGGGAGAGAGAGAGAAAGGACAAGAGAGAGAGAGCTGATGAAACGCAGAGGGAAAGTGAGCACTACAGCTCAGAGAGATGAAAGTGTCTCCCTACCACCCACCTGCCTGCCTCCTTCTCAGTTACTCCTCTTTTATTTGTGCTGTTCTTTTTTATCCTGTTGTCCTTGAGTGCTGCTGCTGGTGTTTCCTCTGCCTTTGTGCAGCGCAGCAGCACCTGTTGCTCCCTCTATGATGTGATCTAATAGAAAACCCCGCAGGCCCTGTGTGCCGTTAATCTCACCTTGAAAGCCATATGAAGCGGTTATTCAAACGTCTTTCGATTGTAGTCAGTGAATGTGATTGCACGTTTATGTCTGTGCTTTCAATTAACGTATTCCCTCGTCATGGTTAACACATTGTGAGATTGCTTTTTTTTTTCTTTTTTTTTTTCCCCCCCTAAGTTGCCAGTGAAGAGTAAATGCAATGGGAGCTTTTATATAAGTTCAGCTTCTGCCCAAATAAGACTAAACTTTATTTGAAATCTAGTGTTTCTGGAACTATTTAACTTAACTCTGTGTGCCTTGTAAGACTTAGTTATTTTTAGTAATCGATTCTGACAGTTAATTGATTAATTGGATTTAAAAAATGGCACATTCTACAAATTTTTCAATTAACAGCTTGAGCCTTTTTATGCAATATTATAAATGCATTAAAAGATGCAAATAAACTATTTAATTCCTTTTCTAATTACAAAAAAATAAACATTTTATTGCTTAAACTGCTATACAATGTAATTCCTTTACTACTGAGCTAAAACTACACCACTTGAGGAGTTTTGGCCAAAACATATTTACAGACAAAAGTGCAAAATGTATGTTTTTATATGTATATATTTTCTACAGTTTTGGCTTGATTACTGGTTTCTTTTTTCCACCAAATTACCTTTTCAATGTGCATCCTCCAGTTAATGATGAATCTGATAAATTAGTTGACGATTACTTTAATAATTGATTAATCACGATTAATCCAATTAATTGTTTGAGCCCTAATGTGCTGTATGGTTGTGTTTATGAGTAAATAAATGTGGGTGACTGAATCTGATTCTGCACCATTTTCAAGACACTTTAATCCCGTCAACTATAGATTATCACACATCAGTGAATTGGTGAGAAAAGGCTGAATTTGATGCGTCCTTGACCTAAAAGTTGCCAATCTCCCTTTTCACCCAAGTTTAAGACAAACTCCAGCTAATGGAGACTTGTCCAGATTATTTGACACTGAGAGTTTGTCCATTCACATAAACTGCTAAATTTTTAGCTATTGGTTTTACATCCTGTAATGTTTAAAAAAAAATACCCGTACTGTGTTATTATCGAATCACTATTTGTGTTTTTTGTTTGTTTTTTTTCAAGATTTGACAAAAAGTAATTTGCATAAAGAAATGTAATACATCTGTCGGTGTGAAATGATATGCAGGGATCCTTTCCTTCAGCTGGGAAAAGGGAATCTGGTCAAAGTTAATGGGAACATGAACATGGAGCTGAATACAGAACACCGCTGGAAGAAAACATGTTGGAGGCTGCAGAAGACTTGAGCTCTGGTGGGAGGTTCAGCCTTCAGTGGGAAACGGCTTAATAAGCTTACATCAAAGTTTTAAAGCGCATTTTTTTCATCAAATTACTTTTTTTTTTCCCCATCAAAGTTTGAGCTCATATCAGTTTCAGAAAATGTCCTCTACGTCACAAATATTCCTTACTTCCTTATTTTATCAAGGAACTGTTTGTACATGTTTTAATTTTTATTTTCCCCTGTGTTTCTCTCTCTCCACACAGGCTAATGGTATTAAGATTGGACCCCAGCATCCCACCACCAACTCCACACTGTCCAGTAGCCAGGGAGGCCAACATGCCGGAGGCGGCTGCTGCTGAAGTCCCACAACACACCGCGTCCTCCAGCCCTAGCCCTTCCTCCTCCTCCTTTTCTTCCTCCTCCTCGCCCTCTCCAACCCTCCGTTGCGTTTCTACAGAACTGTCCAGGCCCACTAACAGTTTAACTTCTCTCTCTCTACCGCTTCATCCATCCATCCATTTGTGCATCCTGAGTGTCTTAAGCATCCTTGTATGAGGACAGAGTCAGCTTCACCTGCAGATTTACACATTCATTTCAGACATTTTCTACTTTTTTTGGTTGGATACAAACGATTTTAGGCATTCGAGTAAAAACACGAACCTATGGCAGCCATTTAATTCATAATTTTCCTCTCGATTCACGTGGATGTTGGTATATTGCAGGAACTGAAACTGATGAAGAGCTGCCATTGGCTGCTTTGAGCTGACTTTGTTAGAACTGAGCAGTCAGGAAAAAGAAAAGGAAAAAAAAAAACAGGCACCATGTTGTGTCTATACACACATCCTTACGCATTTTTAAAAGCAAGACATGATGGCAGGACATGTTTCTGCATGCTGAGTCAGATTTCATGCTATGCCTGTGAGTATAGGGACAACACAAATATTCCAGGATGTTGGTTTGTGATGTGTGGGAGGCGTTCGAGTCGCTCTGTATTATTTGTATAAAAAAAGAGAAAAAGAAAGATGCAAATCATGTCATTTTTGTCCATGCTTTCCCCTCATTATCTTTGTCATATTACTTTGTAGTCCTGCAGTCTTTGTGTCCTCTTTGTCAGCT
>NW_006800111.1:618461-676673 GCF_000485575.1 Poecilia formosa
TGGGCTGGTGCAAGACATCTCCTCTGCCCCTCCGTAGTCTGACCTGAAATCAGCTGTCTGCCTTAACTTCGACACCCCCTCCGCTCCCCCCCCCCCCCGCCGCCCCGAGAGACCAGGACAGCTGCGAAAATGAGCGACCCTTTATCTGCAGTTAGGCATTTCACCACTAACAAGTTAGCTAGCGCTGCGTTGCACACGCGTAGACGCACACGTTGGGAGATTGATCTAGAAAGAGGCCTGTTTTCATTTTTTTCCCCCTTCTTTTTGTGTATGAATTGGGGCATTTGAAATAAATCTTTCCTTTCTTATCCCCTCTAAGCGCGCACACATGTACACAGGCTGCATACAGTATATGTATGCATGCATAGATGAAGTATACATATTTTCATGTCTATCTAACCAAGCTGTGTAGTTTTTTTTTTTTTTTTTTTTTTTTTTTTTTTTTTTTTTTGTTTTCTCTCCAAGCTAACCGTGTAACTCTTTGGGTTTGACATCAGTGCGAGTGAGTCCGTTTTCCTTGGCAGTGTGCTCCTCTCTAATATTAGTTTATTTTTGAAATTCCTTGGTATATTCAAATGGTTATTAATCTTCTTCTGATGCTGATTATCCTTTGTAAACCGACATGTAGTGTGCGCGCGTGAGTGTCCGTGTGAACCCACAGTGGTTACAGGAGGAGGATCAAGCCAAACCTGATGTATCTATCTACCCACCTACTTATCTATCTATGGATTGATCTATCTTATGTATGTGGTCCTCCTCTCTCTCTCTCTCTCTCTCTCTCTCTCTCTCTCTCTTTTTCTCTCTCTCTTTCTCTCTCTCGGTCTTACCTCTTCTTACTCCTTCCCCTCAAAGTTATTTGCTGTGTTTGTTCTTTGGAAAAAATAAAACCTAAAAAAAAGGAAAAATGAAAATGCTATCACAATAAACTATAATAAAACATTCTAAACTCTAAACATGTCATTTTGATGATTTTGTTGATAAAATTTTTGGGGGGGGTTTTAAATAAAAAGCCTGTAGTTGTATTTTCTGAATTCCCCTCCCCTCTATCCATTAAGCTGCAAGCTTTCCACATGGTTTCTGACTGATTTAGTCATTAAAATGTGGAGGAAATGACTTGTGCACTCTCGGAAATGTGCTGTTTGACCTTCAGCCGTCATGGAGGATGTATTCCCCCGATGAGGGTCGGTCAGACTGGGAGACTGCTTAATGAATGAAACATTTTCAGACACGTATGTTGCCCGGAAATGCTTGCTCGATCTGTGAGAATGCCCTTTTGTTTGCGACGCATTTTACAGCATCGCCAGTTCAGTTCAGGTTTAGCGTGAACCTTCATGACTTGCGCAGATCTAGTGTGACTTTTACACCGATCGTGGGGATGAATATCTTTAATATAGGGTTTCTATTGATTATTGTGACTGGTTCTTTTTCTCGGGTGGGGCGATTATACAACATATCAGTTGAGAGATTTTCAAAACAAAACACTGGTTCCACATGTTTTGAATTGATTATGGAGTATCTCTAATCAATCAGGATCTTTATAAAAACCCACTCAAATACAAGCCTGCGTCCCATTAACATTTAGTTGCATGTCACCTAGCAAGCAGCTACTCAACCGCACTGAACTTTTGACATAATTCTGGCTGCATATTTACAAACCAAGAGCCACAAAGGTTCAATCCAGCCAAAAACAGAAATACGCTGGAACACAACGTCACAGTCCGTCCTGGAGCAAACATCAGCATGAGTTGACCAAGGTTAAAAAATAAATAAACATTTTGCATCTGCTGGGACTTAAATTGAATTGCATCTTAGTCGATTATAAGACTTTATAAAGAAAAATAAAGTTTTTTTTATAATATAAAAAAAAAACTAAATATACTGCACACATATTTGCGTGTGCAGTAAATATTTCCTATAAGGTGTAGAAGGTGTTGTCTCCTGTAAAGTGTCTCTTGTTTCTGCCAGCCCAGCAGCCAGTTTTGACGGAAGAAAAGGAGAGACGAGCGTCAACAATAAAAGCGATGCTGGATGAAATCCACTTGACCTCTGTGGCCTGCAGTATCCTGACATTGTTCAGTCGTGCCAACTGTTGCACTGTCATGATTTGCAGGAACCCTTAAGTGGAGCACCGCCCTTATTAGTGGCCCGTGGACCTCTTACCCTTGCAGCTGGAAAGGCTAAGATGAAATTAATACTGTTAATAGCGGCTGCGGATCGTAATTGTTCCTTTTTAATTCGTGATTGCCGGGGCGATAAGCAATACTGAAGTGAGGTCTGTCCTTATGAATACTGTCAATTAGAAGCTGCAAGAAATGCCTTTTTGGAGGGTTCTTAATTAATCCTGTATAACAATGTCCAAATAATGACTCTTGGACTAGCTGTGTGGTCCTCCCAACTTTGATAAACAATGAACATTTGACCATCAAGGAATGGCTGTTGATTTAACAGTTGCGTTCAGTGGCACTGACAGCTTATAACATCTAAAAACATCACATTTAATATGTTCCTTTTCCAAGACACAAGCATGTAGATGACTCTGCTAGCCCATAGCTTCATCTGTCTGGCATCCTGCTATCTACAAGCTGAAGTTTAGCTACGACAGAAAGGAGACTGGAGTCTTGTTGTAAAATAATTGTATCCCTTTTTTTTTCTTAATATGAACTACCATGAATAAGGAAATAGGTTACAGTTATTTGTCTATTGTCTATCCTGAGGATTTCATAATTTGAACTGGATTTATCATGATCTAGGTGCTAATGAGTGCATGCTAATATACGCTGGATAGGCTTTAGCATAGCTAAAGCGCCAGCATTTTTTTAAATCCTTTTCACTGTATGAAATGTGGCTAATGTATGGTGGTTGCTATTTAAATTATTAAAATGTCGAGTCTTCAGCTCTATCAAAAAGAGCTGAAGATTGAAGACCGATTAAGTGAAACTGAAATAAGCTTATTCCATCATAGTACAATTTTTCCACATTTCTGTAAAGTCATCTTTTGCAGAGAAGTTGTAAAAAATATGAAGAACCTCATTGTACAAAGGTATCAGTCAGAAAAGGGATACAAAAAGTCCAATGAATGCAGGCATCAGTAATTGGAGAAAATGTAATACAACTCAGGAACTTCTCCAAAATGTTTGTAAAATCAAAGTGGAAACTATCAAGAGGCACCGAAGGAGCTGCAGGAATTTCCAACTGGACTGGTTCTGTTCTGTATGTGAGGGGATCTCTTGTATTTCTCACATTTCTCGGCTAAGGAGTATGGCAATAAAAATGAAGCATTTTCTTTCAAAGAAAACATTGAAACCTCATTAGCTTAGTCTGATCTACTATGAGACAACTGTGTAAGGTTGACCTAATTTTACACCGAGACTTGCAAGAAAATGATGATTAATACATGCTGCAGGTGAAAATACTCTGCAAAGTTCTGGAAAACTAGGAAAGGTACATTTAAAACAAAACAAAACAAAAAAACCTTATTGTGCAATCAAACATGATATAAGTCCAGGGATCCTAGTTCTCAGTGCAGTGAAAAAGTTTTACTGCCTTGCCGATTTTCTTCAATTGATTAAATATTTTTAAACTATCAAGTGACTAATAAATATCTGAGTAAGTACAAAAAAAATCTGTTTTCAAATTTTGTTTCTTCAAAGAAAAAATCTATCCAAACCAGAATGACCTTGTGCGAAGAAGTAATTATCTTCTCTACCTAGTTATTCCTAAAAACTTTTCAGCTTGTCGATCAAATATGAAGCAGCCAAACATTGCCAAACACATTGCAGTATCACCACCACAATGTTTGACGATGTTTTGCCGCTTCACTTACTGTTTGGGTTTTTCAACAGATGTAGCAAGACACGCGTCTTTGAAAAGTTCCTCTTTTGTCTCATTAATCCTGAGAATATATTCCTAAAAGTCCCAGAGATCATCAAACGTTTTTAGCAGAGGTGAGACTAGTTTTTGTGTTGCTTCTGGTTTGCCGATATTTTTGTACATTAATAAGATCCTTTTTTTTATTATTATTATTAAGTTTTAACTCAATACTTTCTGCTGACTATCTAGATAAGTACAAAGCAATCATACTAGGACATTCTTATGAAATTTGATATACTTTGCAAAAAGAAGGAAGTTAAAAAGTAGACAAAGAGACACGAGTGTTAGGACAGGCTGTGTATCAGAGAGAAAGTGCATGTGTATGTGTGTGATGATGTGTTCGTACGTGCCTTTCCTAAGGCTAGATTAATAGGATAAGCAAATTAAAGATTGTGTCACGGTCACGGAAATCCGCCTTACTGCAGGTCCCTCATATTTTTTGCAATACGCATCATCATTTCATCACTTTAGATTGGTCAAACGTGATAAGAAAATTCACTGTGTACTTCAAACAGGGTGGTGCCACTTCTGCTCCCGTGAATGAGGAAAGGGCTTGTTCTTCTTTGTTTGTGTTCTGTTCTTCTTTGTTTGTGTTCTTTCAATCTCCACTGGCTCTTTGATAGTATTTAAAATCGATATTTTGCTAGTGTCTGTTTGCTATCAATGAATCGTGGTTCTATGACATTACACCTAAAAAGTAGATAAGTAAATAGAATTTGTCCCAGTCTGTGTCAATAAAAAAAACCCCCACTTCATCACAGGACTATGCTCACTGACATGGTTGTGTTAGGAAGTGTGTGTTAAAATTGTCGAATAAATCTCCTAATTTGAGAAGGAAAGTCTTGTATTTTTAAAACCTGATCAAGTGTTCTGTTCACTTTACTTTAAATCTAATATGGCTTTAGATGTGTTTCCTTTTTTTCTCCTTCTCTGGTTCAAATAGCATTCCAGTTCTTCTGCTGTCTGCTAACGCAAATTCAAATGGCATGTTGAGAGACTTTATTGCAGGTGTGGTTTATATATTGTGTGAAACTACTAAACCTCACCGGTAGAAGAAATTGGTGCCTAACCCTAACCTTGAGGCACCTCCACCTGGTCCTTTTTTATTTGAGTCTGTCTCAGTGTTTACGTCTTTCTCTGTCTCTGTTTTTTTTCCTCTCTCTCTTCCTCTCTCCCTCTTTCTCTCTCTCTCTCTCTGATCTGAACTTAAATTTGATGATCTTGTTAAATCAGTTATCCTACAGTGGTTCATTTAGTTTTGTCTGAGTTTAAGTCTCCTCTGCTCTCTCTCTCTGGTGTTTCAGAAAAACGTCTCCTTGGGATGCCGCTGCTATTGGCATGCTTGACTGATGGATGTTGCATGTTCTGTTAACTTGCTAATCCACTTTAAAAAAAACTGCTTTGTTTCACTTTGAGGGGGATTGTGTGGGGATTGATGAGAATCGTTACAAAACGTGGAAAACTTGACAGGGTCTGAAAACTTTCTGAATGATCTGTGTACAGTGGTGTTTCCCAACATACGGAAATGGACTTTGATATGTAAAATTGCTGTAGTTTCCCTTTATGCATGAATAATTAATGCAAGTGTGGAAAACCAATACAAAATCAATATTCTGTTTTTAATTGTTAACCTATCTATAAATGTAAGCTATGGGTTTAGTGAAATATTTACAGTGTGATGTACTTGTGACGGTAAGACACAGGCCTGTTTCAAGTTATTGTAAATGTGGTTTACTGACATAATCTGAAAGCCAACATTCAGGTGAGGTTTACCACTGTAATTTCTAAAACAACATTTCAAACCATAGTATCACTTTTAATTGTAAAAGAAAAAAAGAAAAAAATTGTTTATGTGCAATAAAATAATATACCGTATGTAGAGCACAGACGTGGCAAAAATATTTAGATTTTCTGATAAATTCATATAAATGTAATTAATGTTTAAAACGGTTTTCTGGCTGTCAGAAGTTTCCATTACATAGTAATGTGAATAAACAGTTAATTCATAATCTTCACCTAGGTACCGCAAAATGAAGGCCAATGCATTTATTTTGCATCCCCAAACTGGAGCTCAAATAGAGCGTCAATCGGGCACGGCAGGGTCAGTGACCGCGCACGCCGCCTGTTTATCTGTATGAGGTCCTCGGGAGCGCGCCCCCCCTGGCCGAGGAAGGTGAGCGAGTGTCTGGAGGGGAGGACTCGGGAGCGCGGCCAGCCGAGGGATCGATCGGATTAAACTCGATTTGAGTGAAATTAACACAAAGGAGAGAACAGCAACGCACACTAGTCGGCGAGGTCGCGGATGCGAGATACGCCGGAGAAATATTTCCTGAAAAACAGAAAAACTTGAACTTTTTCCCTCTGTTTATTTATATTTCGAACTGAAAAAGGACCACGGTGGATTTTTTTCAAGCAAGCGGAGATAGTACCGTACTAACGAGGAGTTGATTTGATAAAAGGCTGAAGTGACCGAGCTTGTTGGGTAAGCTAACAAAATGCCTCTTTTTATTAAGTGCATTTACATTTTTTCCGAACACACTGTATCATGAATGGGGTGGAAATTCAGTATACGGCGGTTTTGAATTAAAACTGTTTATATTATCGTTGAATAGTAAGTTTTCCATACTTTTCAACGCAATCGGACTCTTTAAACCACCGTGCGCCTGTGTTTCCGAACCCGACGGGCATTTCCTTCAGGGCTAACTCGCAGGAACGACTATTTTCGATGACTGCTCGTTTATTCGCCTTCTGTTTTATCATCTCCTTTTACACATAAAGTCATTGAAGGTCCATGAAGCTGCCATGCCGACATGCTAACAATAGCAAGTTTAGCTTTGCCACCCGCTGCATCGCTCACACACACAGCGCTCCCATTAGTTAGTTGAAAAGTGGAAAGAAATATTCCCAGGACGGCGCAGAGGGCTCATGTGTGCCCGAATCAGTTCACCTTACAACTTTATGAATTTTCTATGCTGAGGTATTGACTTAATTCAGTTTTAAGTCGTAAGCGTTAGCTCCGTTAGCTAATTGTGTTGAAGCTTCCAGGAGACACGAGGTGGCTCGATCGTAGAGGTGAGTCACTGCTGCTGCTGAATGAGCGGAGCTCTCCGAGGGAGATTCCCAGCGGACAACACTTGGCACAGAAAGCCAAACACGCTTCCTGCGAGTTTAAGGAAACATTTCTACATAAAAGTTATAAAACACAACTATATATTTTCTCAGTAGCTGTTTGTGAGAGAACCGGGCAACAAGAAGTGTTTGTAGTAGTCGCTTGTTTTATTGGACGGAAGGGACAGAGCAGTGGAGAAGAGGAGGGGGGAAGCTGTGAGGCCAGGCGGTCACTCCATATACCGTGTTTTTTTTTTAACGTTTTTTCTGCCATACTTTACATTTTAAAATATTATTAAATTGACCAGGAGAGATCAATGTCTTTGTGTCGGGCTCTAGGGTGCAGGGTAAAGAGTTTTAAAGAGGCATAACCCGAGATGAGCGAAGCATTCCCTGGTCCGGAACGACGTGCGAAATACCGCTGATAGGCTAATTAGCCGTGCTAGCCGTTGGAGGTTGGCCCAGCGCTAGGACACAGAAGTTCAGCTAGCCTGCTAGCCCAGCTCCCATCCTTATTGTGTACAAACGAGGGACCACTTATTAGCCCCCCGGAGTTAGCGCCTAACCAGCTCGGGGCGGTTATGTATCTGTTTGTCGAAGTACAACTTTAGGCATCTTCTACCTCACTTTTTTGCCGATGTTGATGGTCAAACTGACACCGAGTATCCTACTTTTTTTTTTTAACGGGAGCTTTTGTAACGAGCTTGTTTGTTACATTGTGTCCAGCGACACAAGTTTAGTAACAGTTACGGCTACACTTGTTACTCGGTGTGGACACGGAGGAAAACGCAGCCCAAAACACCTGCCAGTGCTTCTCCGCTTCATCTTTGTTGCAACAGCTTATTTGCGGAGGGGGAAAAAAAAAACAAAACTTTTGACATTATTGCCTAACCCAATTTCACTGCTCTGTTTGTGTTTGTTGCGTTATTCTGCCATCTTTTTTCTGTAATCGGTCAACTTGCATAATGGTCACTCCCGCTGTCACGCAACTAGGGCAGCGCTAAAAATTTAGGGGTGGGGGGAAATAGAAAAATATTGTTGCGCAGCGGTTTTATTCAGTGTGTCATTTTAAGCATCCATATTTGTGGTACGTTATTTTTTTGCCAGAGAGCCTGGAGCCGCTGCTACCCCCTCCACCTTGTCTCTGTGAGCCAAGATGGCAGCTAGTCATGTTTAGCGGGCCACAGAGGGAGAGATAAGAGTGCCCCGACCACACACACATACACACAGCACACAACAGATGTTCGGCAGTATTTCGTCTCTTCCCTATTTTATCCCGCTTTTCTTGTGGTTTAAAAATTCTCTCTCTTTTAGTGACAAAAGTTGGTTTGTGGCTGACTTGTAACGAAATAATATTTTTGGAGTGATTTGAGACTTGAAAAAGGTTGTCCCTTTTATATTAGGCTTTTTGGTAGTTGCCTTTTCTGTCAATAAAAATGAGCAACTAAAGACTTTTTGGTGTACTTTGAAGTTTGAACATGATGATTTTATATCTTTTAAACTATTTTTTTATTTTGAGTAATTTCTACTATCTCCATCGATCCACATGTAGCATGTTATTCTTTATTGTCAGAGTTTTTTCCATTTATTTGTTTAATTAAAACACATAAGTTTGAATGTAAAATTGGCAGGTCAGAGCTCAAAAGAAAAGGAAACTGGTATTGAAAAGGCCGAATTGGCCTCGATCTACAACGCAGAGAAAACGGAAAATATGCAACAGTTTTCACACTAAAATTAAAGACTTGTTTGCTTTCTCTCATTTTTGCTTCAAAGTGCATGTGTCCTTAACCTGTGCTGGGTTTTTATTAAACTCAAAGCAAGTGCATGCTACAACTTTATAGCCTGAGAAGAAGTGGAGTTGTTAATTTTTGATGTTTATCAAATATGACGCAAACTGATTTTCCAACCTAATTTCCATAACAGCATGTATGCACCAGCAGCCATCTATTGTCAGAATGTCTGATTTGTATGTTTCCACTTGACACAGGGATATGGTTTTGTACGGTGTAACGGCTTTCTTCAGTTTGGGAAGAACACACAGAAAGTTTAGACCAGATGACCATCAAGTTTGTCATGTTTTTGAAGAAGCTGCTCCCTGTAGTTCTGACCTATGAATCATTTGTGCGATCAGTGTTGATTATCTGAAAGATTTCCATGTTTTGAAGAGTAAGTGTAAATTCTGAAAGCGAGCCGGTGAGGAGATAAAAAGGTGGGTTTGTATTTATGGGCGGTATTTAAAAAGAACGTTCTAGAAGTAGATGAAGGATGAATTGGTGTGACACAAAGCAGATCTTAAAATATCTGAAAATGCTCATTGTTAGTTTTTCGGGCCTCCCCATATCACATGACTTGGTAGTGCGTTTTATTCGTGAATGTCCCATTAGTTGTATATTCCATGTTAAAGTATTTCCACGTTTCTGTCTTAAAATGTTTACTTAATTTTTTTTCTTCATTCTAGAGTATCAGTTTGGCACTTTGTCCTGTATTTTCTTCCCGTGGTCTTGGATTGTAGTCATCCTTCTTGATCGTGAAAAATAATCCTTTGCCTATAACCCTGCCACGTTCAGTTCATGCTTTACGCTAACATGTAATGTTGACAGTAACTCAATGTTTCCGAATGTAGAAAGAAATGTGAAATAAAAAGACTCTCTGAGCGATTATGGTCTTTGTGGTTCAGTAGGAAGTTCTTAAATTAGGTGTTTCTGTCCTCCTTTTACCGTTTTATTGTCAAGGGATTGTTTTTTTTTCTATGTTGAATTTGATGCGTTAGCACCCAGTCCAATGCTTTGTTTAAACGGCTGTCAAAGTTGATTCTTTCAAAATTGGTGAAATATAAGCAGTTCCTCTTTTTTTGTTGTGAGCAGCTCTTAAGAGCTTTAATACTGTTCTACCGCCTCTGGGTGTGAAAGAACGTGATGTGGCTAAATGTACTAACCATGTGTGGTTATTTTTCAGATCGTAAGACTGATTATGTGGTTTTAGTATTACATTAACAAGAACTCTTTCACTGACATTGGGGTAAAACAATTACAACACATATTCAACTTCACATCATTTTAGGGGCTGACAGAGATATCGGAAAAGATTTTATGTCTTGAAAATGTTGACATTGTACATCCTCGATGGAGTGTAGCTGTCTTTAATTTTGTTTGGAGTTGTTTTCTTGGGGGAATGTTTGCATTTAGTAGCTGTGGGCCATCCAGGAAAGGAGTATCAAGCAGATGTTTGATGTACTCTGCTGTCAGGTGGAAAGAATAAATTCATTTCGCTGCCTCAACTGAACTCAGCTGAAGTTGGCAGCAAGATATTGGTAAGATGTGCAGCCAGAAATCATTAAAGATGGATCCCTGAATCTGTATTCTTCGTATTGCCACAGTTTCTACACTTAGGTGAGTTTAAGAAAATGTGAAAAGGGTGGTCACTCAAGACTTTGTGTAGGAATATCCTCTTTAAAAAAAAAAATCTTTTTCTTTAGGGTGCTGGTAGGGACTAATGGTTTTTTTTAAGGTCTGCGCTGCTGATTCCCATTTTTACCAACTCCAGTATTTTAATTTTTTTTCCCATATGTACAATAATTTAAGAACGTTGCTGTGTGTTCAGTTTTTAATCCAGCAAAAAGTGAAAAAGTTACAAGTTTATTCTCATTTATACATCAAAATATATGCATCTGATTTATATTGAAGCACAACCATGATAGGTTAAAAAAAATTAAATGATACAAAAAAAATGGCTAAAATAAAATAGTTTTTGTTGCAGCAGCTGAGCTGCACATTAATGGAGAATTAGGCCGTATCTTGATGCATCCTCGGCTCTGTGTGCAGCTTGGGTGTTTTTGTGAATTGGTAACAAAAGATCCTACTTTGTGAGAGCCTGCTGCCTTCATGGACCGACTGGAAGAGCAAGTTGGAATCTGTTCACAGCCTTTCTAGCAACTCTGCGCTTCTGACACCGCTCTTGAAGTAGAAGTTGCAAGGCTGCTGGCAGGAGAATAATGAGCAGGTGTTTTCTATGGCAGTGGTTTGCTCTGTCATCAACCAACAGCTGCTTGCGTGTTAGAAAGTTTTCAGACCTTGTTGGGGCAGAGTTGTGTCGTCACCGCAGGTTTTTTCCGCCTCCCAAAGTTTTTTCCAGGGTACAGATTTGTTCCCGATTCTGTTTGAAAGTAATTAGAAAAGCCTCGTCCTCTCCCTCCGGGAATAGGGGGGAGGGAATAAATTTTCGTGTTGGATGTCACAGATTTTCAGCCCCACTGCGGAGCGTGTCGTGCAGTCTGTAGGTCAGGTAGCAGCAGGTGGTGTGGTGTAGTGGTCAGTTCAGTGCTTAAAGGCCAGTGTTGGTTGAGCCAGATGACTGGTGTTTGTTAGGGTGGCCATTTTGTCTCCCATCATCATCGTGTGTCTTAGACAGCAGCCCTTTTGGGAGGGAATGGAAGTAGTGCTGTTGTTTGCCTCCATCTCTTTCATCTTTGCCATCTATTGCTCCACCTCCACCCACCCACTACTCTGCCCAAGCATGAGCCTTCTCCCCCCCCTCTCTTCCTCCCTCTCTCCTTCTCTTCATTGTCACCCTTTCCATCTCTTTTTCTCTCCATCTTTGCCTGCCTGTCGTTTTTCTCCCCTCCCCACCCATATCCCTCCAGTCATATCATTTCCAGCCAAAAGGTTAGCGGGGAGCTTTAGCACCATGGTGACATTCAAAACCGAGTGTCATCACTGTCTCTCCTGCTCTCTCATCCTCCTCCCTCACCTGTCTCCTTTTCTGCCCCCTCTTCCTCCGTTCCTGCCTCCCCCACCCCTATCCTCCCCCTGCAGCGAGGGCCTTCTGGACCAAGTGCTGTGCCTAGAAGAGAGGCTGGCGTAAATACAGCTCTCAAGTGTTTGTGTGTGTGTGGGTTGGACGTGTTTTCTCGGCCAGTCAAGTACATCTCTGACCCATATGCGTGCGTGCATTTTAATCCTGTCTTTTGACCTCAACCAGTCTGGATCTTGAGCGTATTCTCTGTCTTTCCTGACCACCAGCCTTCCTTGTGCTGGGATGTGAAAGGCGAACTCAAGGACGCTCCACTTGAAAATACGTGGGAGTTTTGTGTCGCCAGCTGCTGATGAATCCCATCACTAAAAAACGGCGTCAGCGCTATGAGGATCTCATCAGTTCTCCGGCTCTTTCTGGGGTTTAATAGCTCTGTTGTGGCGTCCGCACACCCCCCTTCTGTCTTGCTGTGTGTTATCTGTCACGGTTTCCATCAAGTGATTCACATGCCCGATGAAAGGTTAAGTGCTGCTTGCTTGTGGAATCAACATCTAGTTAGTGGAGATGGATCTTGGAAGGTTGGAGAGGAGAAAGAGAGGTGGTAAAAGAATATGTTAAGCGAAAGTGCATGGTTTTTAAACAAGGCTCCTGCACGGTATTGAAAAGTCTGGAACTTGTTTTTAATGTTTTCAAAGTTTTTAAGAGTGTTTTCACACTTAATAGTCAAGTAGACTCAGTTTGATTGGGGACCAAAACTGCAACATTTGTTGCATTTTCAGCTGGTGCAGTTTGATTTCATCCCAAACCCTTTCAAAAAGCTGTCCTCCACCTCACCTCTGGTGGCGTTACACCAGGAACCACTGAAGAAAATGACATGAAAACCTATGAAGAAAACACTGAGCAACCTTTTTCTTGACAAAATATAAAAGAAATGGGGTGGTGGCAGATTTTAGTGTTTGTAGAGATTCTGTTTTGTTTTTTTTGCAGAAGACCACAATCGATTTATCCCACTAGTGCCCACTTGTTTGCTTACCCAGAGTGCCTTGCGCTGTAGTGAACTTCCTCCTTTTGGAGCCGTCTCTGGTTTGCTTGGCATTCAAACTGCACCCAACTTCACGTCAACCAAACCAAGACTTGGGTTTGTTTAGGGACCAAAGTTCCACTTCGCATTCACACCTCTCCAAACGAAGTGGACTTTCAAATGAACTGGAGTTTGATTAAAGCAAACTAGGGCTGAAACGATTCCTCGAATGATTCGAGTACCTCGATTACTAAAATATTCGTTTACAACAGCCCTAAAGCAAACTAAACAGGCTGGTGTGAATGCACCATAAGAATAGAAATATGATGAATATTTTCTTATTTTAAAGTGAAGGTCCAAGTTTCTGGGGGTTGATGGTCTCTTTGAATTTATTTATGTTTAGATGGTGTACCTTAACTTCACCATCTAAACACTTTTGAGTCTCTACTCTTGCAGATGACTACATTTAAAAACTGAAAACAATTTTTTATTTTGTTCTTTAAATTGGAGATGCCACAGTCAACTGGCTAGAGGTCAGACTGGATCTGTCCTTCATTGCTTCTGATCAGAGATCCGGTAAAGTCATTTTCATTGAGTGCATCAAAACTTCAATTTTCAGATTAGAAACTTAACCTACAGCTGTGTGTGCTTTGATTTTTTTTTCTTTTTTCTTTTATTTCAGTAAAAATTGGATAAAAATTTCAGATATATGCTTTGATCCTCAGAGTAATTTAACAGTTGCCTAATTTTCTGTTGCCTCCATGAAAGAATCTGCATCACATTGTTTTTCTCTTCTGTTCAGTTTTTTTTGGACAATAAAAAAAACAACATATTCATCAAAATCCGAATTGGCAAGTCACAGTTCAAAGAAGTTAACACTGGCCAGTAAAAGCCTGACCTTTCTTAATATTTTCATAATGGGTTTTATCATGTCAAAACTCCAAACAGGTTTATAATGTCCTAAAATCAGGAAAGAGAAACAAAAATCAAGTCCAAAGTGTTTAGTCTTGTACGAACGCTTAGAAGTTTCTTCCACATTTCCTTTTTTAATCATTTGATTTTGTTTCATGTACTAAATGTTGGTTCAATCCAGTACTCAAGATGAGCCAAAATGTCCGCAGCTTGATTTTTATCCCACATATATCCGGGGCTCCAGCGTGGATCTCATACAGCATGCTGAAAGGGGCGTTTGTCCCAAGGGAGAAGTTAGCCCACATCTTTAAAGCAACTACGCTGGAGGTTAATTGGTTGTCAGCAGTCAGATGGGCGGAGCTAAAGAAAAACTGACCAATCTCTGGGGAGCCACTCCAGTTTGGCTTTTCCCATTGGTCTAAAAGAAAACGTCAATAGCAGTGATTGATGGGGGCGGGGGGGTGATGGTAGGTAGATTCAGGGCATGGTCTGTGGTTCAGCGTTTGCTCGTTCATAGATGAATGCTTTAGTGGTTTCACTTTTATGGGAATTTCCTCATTCACTTCATCGGAGGTATAGATTGATTCACATTTTATGTAAAAGTGAAAATCTAGAAAGAGGATTAGGAAAGTCCTACCTCTCGTGTTTGTTCAGCAGAACCGTTTCCAAACCTTCTTATGACTTGATCTGAAACGGGATACTCAGCCCCCCCTTTTCTGCAAAGATTCACAGGCAGGGAGGAATCCTGTACGTCTTGAAAGGCCCCTCAGTCTTTGAACCTTTTGAACAAAGTGGCAGGGTTTCCCCCGAAGCCTACAACCTGGGACCGCAGGCAATGCGAAGTCATTTTCATCGATGAGCAGCAATTTCCCCTTCACCTGCAGCTTTGTGATCTCTGATCCTCGGTTAGGTTGACGGGTCCCACACAGAGTTTCTGATCAAAACCAAAAAAACACGGTTGGAATATTCACACGAATCAAAACCATGCTGCAATATTTCAGTTTATTTTTGGGGGATAAAGTGTTTAAAGATGAAAAATGTAATTTTATATCAAGAAGTGTTGGTATATTAGGTAATTCTTGAATTCAGATGTGTAACTACAGAGTTAGTTAAAGCAGTGGTCCAGACATTATGCTACAGCTCATCTAGACATTTTATTGCACTTAACCTGAAAAATCTTCACATAACCTTGTTATATTAAAACCTATCAAAATAGTTAAATCTAACATGGATGCATCTTTTTCTGAAGACTAACACTAGATCACAACATCTTAAACTACACGAGGAAGAAGTTACAGATCAGTGATCAGTGTTCTGTAATATAAACCTCTCCTGTACTGGAGGCCATAAAAAATTGTGTTTATTTTTTTGCTTATTTTTATTGCTTGACAAAAATGACATTTTTCGCGATTAGTGTGCTGGTTAGTCAAAGAATTTGGTTTGTTCATCTCTGCTTTCTGTTCTCATTAGCATTGCAATTGCCTCACCTTTTTCCAAGCTTGAATGGATGTGCAGGCCTCGACATTATCTGATGCGTTTTTTACAGTAAATCACAATCAAAACTTGAGAGAACTTTCACTTGCCTTTTGATCAGCTCTAATTCAAAGTCTAAAACACGGAAGACATGTCAACCCTGAACTTAATAATTATTCTATTCTGAACATAGAAACTGTGGAAGAAAGTGATCTTTGTGGTCCATTTTTTTATGTTGCGTAAAGATACTGCAAAAATACTTGCCACTAATTGGACATAGAGCTTATTCTTCTCAGCAAAGTTGGGGCTACGTTTATTCTCCCCCTCACATTCAATACCAAAAAGGTCTGTGATGGCAATCTGAACTGCTGCCACCTTAATGCTGTGCTGTATGCGAAGTATCGGAAGAGTAGGAGCTTCTTAAAGAGACAGAGACCCAATTTCAAGGTGTCACTGTTATGCAAAGTCAATTTTCTTTTTGAGTCATTTTTAATTATAGACAGCATTTTTTTATCTAAATGTATCATAGCTACTTGATTGTGGTATAAAGTGACATTCTAACATTAAAAAGTTTTGTGCGTGCTACAATCAAACTTAGTTTGAAACGTGCCTCATTGAATTATAAGCCTGCTATATAGCTGCTTCATTTTTGTTTTGGAATCTCAGCAAAAAGCAAAAACAAAATGTTCTCAATCATGAACAACAAATATGTTAGCCCTTCAAATAGGAGTTATTAAGCCGCTCATGAATGGGGGAAATTCTGAATTGTTGGGAAACGCGTGACATTTAGAGTCAGCTGTACTGAGAACTTGAAAAGGGGGGCAAAATGATCTTAGCATATTACTAAAACCACATGGGTCAAATCAGGTTTGTAAAAATAGCTTTCTACTTGATACTGTATTTAACCCCAATTCTTACTGTAAGCTTTTTCTGTAGGACTATTTGCTGATCCACACATTGAGGGTGATTAAAGTGAGTTTTCTGTTTTTGTCACATTTGGTCCAGTTCTCTTCCTAATCTTTAGGGGTTGCTACTGTAAAAATACAATCCCGTTTCACGGCAGAAACGGTGGTGGAAGAAGAACATGTCCCGAAATCATTCATAAACATTTAATGCAAACAATTAGGATCTTACACATAATGCATCCAAAATTTTCTTTCAAAACTATGTGTTGTGTGTGTAATGGCGTCAAGCACGTGACTGAAACTTTGTGAGTCTATTAATCTTCACATTCCTAATTTAGATGCTGTAGGAAAACATTTTCAGTGGCAGCCTGTTGTCAGATTGGCATCCACATTTATGCACTGAGATGAATTTGATCCTAACATTTTCTGAATTTTAATCAGTTTCAGCTTTCAAACAAGCCAAAGTGTAGCCTGAAGCTCTGTGCAGAAATATGTGGAGTGATATTCACCACCTCTTTGCCTACATATTTCCAAGTACTTGTTTCTGAAAGGTTTAAATGTTTGATTCACTGTTTCTTTTTTTTTTTTTTTCTCCATCAGTTTCAGGACTTTAACATGACAACCAGAACAAATATAAGGTGGTAAAACAGGTTTTGCCTGATGCTGTTTGCTTTTAGTTCGCTTACTTCAACACACTTGCTTAAAGAAGTGATTTCCAGAGACTACAGAGTCAGTTTCGGAAACCACATAACAGGTTCTTAAGCTCAGTGAGCACATGCACAACTACACACACGCATACACCCGCGTACACACACACACACACACACACACACACACACACACTGTGTCTCTGTCTCTCCCTGTGCTAGCAGGTTTCTTGGCCACCCCCTGTGGCCTACTTCTCTCCCTGTCTGTCCGTCTCTGCCTCTGTGTCCTCTGGGATCAGGCCGAGACTCGGCCAGTGGTTTTTCCTACCACATGGTAAAGGCAGGGAACAGATTGGATAAACACAGCCCTTTCCTGCTGACCCACCCCCTCTAAGCACCCCCTCCCCCAAACACACACACACACACATGCTCCTCTGTTGGCACACACACACACACACACACACACACACACTGTCTATTAACAACGCAGCCGTGCGTAAAATAACCAGATTTTTTCTAGCTTCACTGCTTCTTTCGTTCTTTTTCTGTTCTCGCTCTCTTGATCTCTCTCCCCCCCCCTCNCCAGTGGTTTTTCCTACCACATGGTAAAGGCAGGGAACAGATTGGATAAACACAGCCCTTTCCTGCTGACCCACCCCCTCTAAGCACCCCCTCCCACACACACACACACACACACACACACACACACACACACACACACACACACACACACACACACACACTGTCTATTAACAAAGCAGCCGTGCGTAAAATAACCAGATTTTTTCTAGCTTCACTGCTTCTTTCGTTCTTTTTCTGTTCTCGCTCTCTTGATCTCTCTCCCCCCCCCTCGGCCCTCCCCACCTTCTCTTCTCTCTTCCTTCCTTCCGGGCCTCAAATCCCTGCCCCAAACACACGGCCCTGCATCCCCTCACTTGAGCGTAATTACACACGCAGCTAGCCAGCTCCTGCATGCTGTCCTCCATTTGGGAACAAAGGTATAAATTATGGTGGCTTAGATCCTGGTGGTAATGGGAGGTGGGTGGGTGCACACGTGTCCTCAAGAGGAAGAGGGGGGATCACTCACTTTTTTTTTTTCTTCTTTTCTCAGGTGTTGAATCTGCCTGGCTGCCGTTGTACTTTGTTTCTTGGGCTTTGGTTTGTTTGTCTGTCTGCGTCTCAGAGGAAACATGGTGTTGTTGACATGGCAGAGCCTGTAGTAAAGCCTGGAGGCTACAGACAGTTTAGCTGCCAAACTGTCGACGGCGCAGACAAGACTGCATTGAGTCGCTGTTAGCTAATCTCCCTCCCCTTTTTCCTTCCTTCGCCACAGACTAACGCTGCATACGCCAATTTTTTTTTTTTTGTTTTTTTTTTCCAGAGCTTTTTGGTGAAGTACCACATTCCACTTGAGTAAAGACAGAAATATCTCAAGTACTGTTAAAAGTAAGAATTCACTATGGAAGCGCTCCCTGACTCCGACTCTGGATAAAGAGCGACAGCTTCATGCAAAAGCATTTCACAACATTCCTCAGGCTTACAAACATTATAATTAACATAGAGCAGGAATGAGGAAAGCTGTGTCATCTATAGGTTTTTTACTCCTGCAAAGGGTTTCCAGCAGCTGATGTCACCAACATGGCTTCATTCAGCCTCACCAGTGTCTTCTCCTGGCGCAGAGTTCAGTTTGGCTGGAAGCTGAACTCTGTGGTACAATGAACTTATGTGCAGTAATTGGAGGTGGGCGACATGAACTTAAAGTTTTATCACGATATTTCATGGTGCTATTGTGATAACAATAAAAGTGACGATATTTATGTCTTCTTTTTTTTTTACCAACTGTGTGGCTGTGACTGCATGGCTCGGCAATCATAGCTCCACAAACTCAGTTCTTGAAAAACAGTCATATAAAGAAATGTTAATTATATTTAGAAATTTATGGATATTTGTTGATATACCTTTAACAGTAAAAACACGTAAAAAAAAATAACAACCCCAACCGCACAAACAGTTTTGTTGTTTTTAAACAATTGAAATTCATCATGAGGAGAAATCAAAACCTCATGAGGTTCATCACAATAACTGATAAACGATACGATAAATGATCACCCATAGTAAAAATTGCAACTTTAATGCCACTAGATAAAATGCGCTGTCATTTTGATGATCCATCTACACTGAAGTACACGAATCCTTAAAGAAATGACAGGAGAGAGCTGTTTCACTCAGGCCTGCTTCAGTGTTTTTATATTGACTTTCTTCTAAATGAAGGTCTGTGTCTAATTCCCTACAGTGGAAGACGTTGTGATGCTGCGAGCTGCCAGGGAGGCCATTCACTTGCGCTATGCTGGCAGTGATATTCTGTGGTTTCGGCTTGGCTGAACGGGTGGCCTCGATAATTGTGGTTTCACAGATCTGCTCGGTCTGTGAATTTTTGAGCCCGGGTGCTGATTGCCAGATTATTTCTCAACTCGACTACAAGTGTTCTCAAATGATCTGGTTGTTTATTTCTGTTTTTTGGGGGCAAAGGGGGAGCGGATGGGAGCTGACTGAATAATACGGTGCATTGTGGAAGTATTCACACTCTTTAAGCCACTTCATATTTTGTTGCATTTCAGCCAAAAACTTGAAAGCTGTTTAGTTTATGGGAGGGTAGATGGGGCTAGATTCAGGACTATTCTGAAATAAAACCTGTTAAACGCTGCGAAACGGTTCACCTTCAGCGAGGATAATGATCCAGACAGAACTACGTTGGTATGGCTTTAGCGGTCAGCAACCTTTGCAATCTTTAGAGACATTTTTTGCTCTTATTCTTGATGAATAAAAACTGTCTAGAGCAATAAAACGCATGCGACTCTTTTGAAAACAGCAAACCTATTTACTGATTAAGTACTTTTACATTGAACTAACTAAAGATTCTAGTCTAATTTTACATACAAGAACAAAGAAAACAAACTTTTATAACAAAACAGTAAAACCATTTACTTAATTGAAACTTTCCAAATTTGTGGAAAATGAAGAAAACGCATCTAATTAGTAGACTAATTACTAAAGAACTTAGCAAAAAAAAATACATTGTGTCATTGTTACACACTTTTACACTGGATCAGAATGATACTCGATCAGAATAAAGATGTCATGTAAACATTGCAATCAAAATATTCTGATTGGACTCGGCTCGATCAGAGTGAAATTGCAATCCGAATGATGGGAGATTTATGCTAATTGATAATCTGAGAAAGATTCATGTAAACACTAAGGGTGCAGTCTTTTGGCTGATCGCAGATTACTGATCATGCCGATTCCGATTTTGGCTATCTTTTTTTTTTTTTTTCTGTTTCTTTCTTCTTTTTTTTTTGTCTGAAATGTTGGTAAATATAGCAAGAAAGATGCAGAAGTGACAACAGTGGGATGACTATTGTTAACTGCGAACTTGCAGACATGACCTGGAGGGTGGATCTGTCAGTCAGACCTCTGAAATCCCAAGCAAAAGGCGACAGTGGTTGACTTTTAGACATTTGCTGAGGTAAAAAAAGACCTTAAGAGAGATGAACGAGATCAGCTTCATAAGTTATCAGCCAATCACAGATCTCCCAAATTTAAGGAAATTTACCTTCCAACCGATTTATCGGTGCACATCTAATGAACAGTAGTTCTGATTGTGGTGAGTTGACCTTACTGTGCATGTGTGCGCTGTCAATGTGATGTTTTTGTCCGTTTTTAATTAAATGTGAATTTTAGTCCAGTTCAACTTGTACATGTTTTTTTTTTTTGTCTTCATAACTTAATTGACATAACTTGCAGTCTGAAAAATATTGCTAATTAATTATGTACCTATATAAATGATGCATTTGGATAATTTTTCTTTTTCAATCCAAATGCATTTGAATCCAATCAGAAATTTTGCGAAAGTAAGCAATAGCTAGTGTCTCACCTTTGTGGAAATTTTATGCAAATATAACCTTAAAATGCTTTAAAAAATAGCCTAAACTAGCCATTTTTATATTTATATTTAAAAATATCGTCAAAGTTATGAAGAATTGCTTTGGTGGACACCAAGAGTCACATTGGACTCCAGAGCGGCAGTTTGCCTACCCCTGGTTTAGACTAAAGCAGTGGGCCAGCTGAAGTTGAGCCTTAAAATTAAATTTAACGAAGCATCTGCACCACGATCTGAACTTTGCTGTGCCCCAGCACTCTTCTTTCATTCTGACTGAACTTGAGCTGTTGAGCAAAAATTTTGGCCCTTATATGTTCGAAGCTGGCAGAAACGCCTGCCACAGAAGGGTTGGGACCTGTAGTTGCACTGAAATGCGGTTCTACAAAGTATTGACTCAGAGGCAATGAATCGGTATCGAAACCACAGAATACACACCTTTTAGTTTGTAAGAAAACGGATATCATTTTACTTCCATATTCACCTCTCTGTTGGTACATCTCAGAATTTGCCAGTAAAAGTTATTATGTGACAAGAATAGTGAAAGAAGTTCTAGCGGTATGAATACTTTTTATTTAAATGTGTCTCTTTATTCTCACTCAACCAGTGACTGAGCTGAAAATCTTTCCATATTCTCTGTTTGTGCTTTGACGGGGAAACTGCTGCCACTTCAAGGTCAAAGTCCTGATACAGAATCTCCAGTTTTATTTTGGGACAAAGTTTGCTTGCAGTAACAACACACAGAAACTCAGAGGAAAATCCTTTCCCAACACACAGAAACCGTTCAGCTGCCCACATTGGTTACTTGGTGTCTTTTAGCAAGTCATTTTTTATTTATTTATTTATTTTTTTTTATCAATAAAGGTTATAAATTCAGTCATTCTGGGTTTTGTTTGCATTTTGCAACATGATTTTAATCACTTAGGGGATTGCAAAGTTGCAGAAAGCACTTCTTAAGCCCACATGATTATCTAGAGGTTGATTTAAAACTTTTCCTGAAGTTTTGTTTGTGGTTTTTATGAGCGTTTTTGGTCCTTTTTTATGCCTTTAAGCAGTTCATTCAGTTCACTTTTGTTGGCTCCAGCATGTCTTGAATACTAATCTGCGGGATTAGTTTAATAAACAATTTGGTTAACCATGCACAGGCTGTCACCTCTGAAAAAATAAAAACACCACTCCATCGGCCAGCGGAGCCAAATTACTCCCAGCCCTCTGTTGTGCTAGAGCCTCTCTTTCTGTCGCTGGACAGATAGGAATTTGAAGAGGCTGTTGCACTCGGTAACACACACTCTGCAGTCATTAAACCTCCACATTGTCTTATTGAAATACTTGCTCGCGAGTCCAAATGAACAACCACAAATAAGTGTGTCCAGTTCCTGCTGGCATTGTGGAGTATCCTAAAACGGCATCATTAAATAACCGATGGCGGCGTCCAAACTCGTATTTTCCGTGCTTAACGAAGCAAAAACTTGATTAATTGTGACAAACAGGCAGGCGCTTACTCGATGGATCACGCTTCCATTCTGCAGAACCTATTCGGTAAGCTGAACCCTGATAGAGAAGAGGACAAGAGCCGCCAGTTAGAAGCGTTTTTAATTGTCCTCATTAGAGACTACTTTCTTTTTTTTCCCTCTTTTCTTTGACAGTGAAGATCGTTAATGTTTTGCCATTTGTGTAAGTTAATTACTTAAACCATCTCTAGAGTATCAACATCTTGGTTAATCACTTAATTGAATCTTGCAGATGTTGGAAAGTTATTTATTTTAATGTTGCTCTGGTTGTAATCAATTTTCTTTTATAAAGCATTTATTTTTCTAATTGACACTGTACAACAGGCCGTCATTGCTGCAGTCTTTTTTGGGGGGGTTAATCATTTGAAAGATGTAATTCTTATCTTTGCTTGCATTTGATGTGTTTTACTTCCAGCAGCCGTCAAAACAGTGTCTGGATGTCCATAAATACTGTTGCCAACCCAGTTCTGAAACACAATCAGTCCTTGACTAATGTGTGATGGTGTTGGTACCAATCGGATTAGAGATGGACTCATTACGAAGCATTCATAATCATAGCTAGTTTATAACAGTGTTAGTAAAGGATGTAGGTCTTCCTCCAGTGTTTTTATTAGTGAAATTTCAGAATGAAAGGGGGAAAATGACTGGACGAGTTGTTTTTAGTGAGTTAGCTGAGGAAAATGAAGCTGTCCTTTTCTATAGAACCAATTAAGATCTGACTGTAGAGCCAGTCTAGTTACTGGAACCATTTGGTTGGAAACTCAATGTGAGGCATCCAGCAATGATTCTCGAGGTTAAAACTGGGATTGGAATCAGAGTTTAGATTGGGCCTGAAAACCCAACCCAGCCCAATCCGACCCGACTAACATTAAATATTGGCCTGACACCAAAGAAAGCCCGACACGTTATTTTAATTAAGCTTTTACGGCTTTAATTTTTAGACTGTAATTTGAGTAAGCTGTGTAACTCTTCCCGTTTCTGGCTTTTAACAGCTTCCAGCTCCGTCTTGTCTGTTGTAGCCACAGGATGTCGGGTCAAATCATCTGGGATGTGTGATTGATGGGAGCAGAGCAGAGCACATTTATTGTGTATTGTGCTGCACCTGTTACAGTCTAATGAACGTTGGCGCTTTTCTCCCTTTCCTCAACAGGGTAAAATACCTACCCCTCTATTTAGGCTGTAATAACTAGATCAACACAACTTAATATTGTGCATTCTTGTTTGACAGGGTTATCAAGCGTGCTGCAGCTCAGCCCGATCCAACCATCAAGCAAACAATTTTGGCCCGAATTTCGGTTTGGGTCGGGCTCGGGCCATAAATCTAGACTCTAATTGCAACGAGAGCTCCAACAGATCAGATGTAGTGGGAGCGACCTGTTCTCATAACAAGCATAAGAAGCATGTCATCTTGTTTATCACGTTTTTGGTAGAATTGGGGAAAACAACCAACCATAAAATGTCTTTGATCAATTTTACCTACATAATTCACCACTTCTAAGAAGTACAATAAAGCCCAGTCGAAGACTTTAGATAACGTAAAAACAAAGTTGCAGCAATGTTGCGTACGTGTTCTAAATTAACAGTAGCAGCACCATATCTCGACCTGCAGTCTTTGCAGTTGCAAAGGACTGCTTGGAGGCGGTACCTGGTAGACGGTTGCATTTCAAATGCCATACATGAAGCCCTGGATGCTGGTATATTTAACCAGTTAGAGAGACCTTCACTGCCCTTGATGCACAAACCTGCTTCAGATTTGAATTAATGACACGCTAAAGCTCAAGGAGAGCGGTGAGGTCATCGGGATGATGGAAGTGAAAGAGAAGACTGAGCAAAATGTGGGTTAATTAATATGGAGATTGTCATTGCAATATTCAACAATAGTATCGCAATGGCATGAGTTCCCAATATCAGACAGCCCTGTATGTGTGTGGCACGGCTGCGTTAATAAATCCATCCATCCCTGCTTAATTATTGCAGGGGTGGGGGGAAGGCTGGTGCCTGTCTGTAGCAGGCAGATGAGACGGATTGCCGGCCCATTCCATAGCAACGCTACGATAAACAGCCATGCACTTAAAAAAAAACAAAGAAAAAAAAACTCCACTCAGTCAAACATGCATCCGAAGAGAATATAAGCTCCACACAGAAAGGTCCCGGCTATAATTTCCACCCAGGGCCTTCTTGTTGCCAGGCAAGCCCCTCCATTAATATAAATTGCTTAATTTAGTGCTCATAAATCCGAGTCTGACTTCAGTACCGTTTTGCTGTTACATCCTCTTATTGTGTTTTATGGCTCTCGACAGGTTGTCTATATTAAATAGATCAAAAAATGGCTCCTGTTTTAACATCCAGTCCTACCACTGCGATCAGAATGCTATTTAGCTTGAGTTATGACAGCAACAGATGGAGAGATCTTATTCGTCTGGAGTCACATTTCCAAAGATGAAAGGAGAGGAAACCTTGCAGTTGGGATGCGCTGGAGCTGATGTGCAGCTACAGGTATCTGTAAAAAAGAAAAAAAAAAACACTTTTCAGCTGCAAGGTTCAACACGGAGCCGATTATCGACTGTACCGAGAAGTTTGCAGAGGTAGAAAGTCTGCGCTTCCTCATCTTGAGCTGTGGCTTCGAGATAAATCTACAACGGGTCCAGGTTGGCTGGCAGCGCTGAAGCAGAAAGTTAGGTCAGATTAGAAAAGTGTTTTTCTTTTTTTTTTTCTTCCTTTTTTCCCCTACGGTGGTCAGATCGGACGTGACGTAGCATCGCCTCGACCCGTCCACACGTGTGCTTTCGGCAGGTGGAGCAGAGGGAAGCACAAAGGGCTAAACGCTTCATCCTCTGAGGTTTTGCATCTGAACTGGCACTTTGACCAGTCATTTAATTCCCTGTGCAATGACAGCCGGGCCTCAATGCCAAGGTTTGTGCACATGTTTGCATGTTTCTGAAAAAAAAAAAAAAAAAAAAAAAAAAAGAAGAAGAGACAAGAGCTGAAGTTTAATCTGAGGTGGTGAAGGATGTGGTAAAGAAAACAAATCAGAAAGGGAGGCGAGGGCTCGTCTTTTTTTGTTTGCTTTTTTCTGTCTTTTTTTTTCTTCTCCTTCGTGGCCAAACTAAGTTTCACAGAGGAACTGACGACCAACTACAGAAACAATGACATTCATGCGAGCAGTTATTGATGCAAGCTCTGCCCAGGCTGGAGTTGAGCTTTATCCTCATGGGCATGCTAGCAGGTCAGACAAAAACACGAGGAACCTCAGCAAGAGCCAATAATCTCTTGCTTTCCTTCTTTTAACTAAAGCTGTGGTCTGATTAAATCATTCATTGCACTTGTGTGCACACACACATGCACACACTGCAGCCTCCGAGTGCTTGTATAGCTACATTTATCTTTTATTGTATAATTCATGGTCTAAAGTAGTGTGCTTCTGACACAGCTGACAGGAAATCGGTTGCCTTCATAGTAGCTTGCTGCAAAGGATGTGAAATTACACTCAATTACTCTCACCTGCCGCACACACAGACACGTGGTGAAACTTTTCTTGTCCTTCCTGTAGTGATTGAATTGCAAGAAAACAGCCTTTCAGCCGCAGCGCACACCATAATCTAGCTGTGCGCACCACTCCAACAGCTGATGCTCTGCTTGAACTTTGAGCTGCTATCGGAAAGTTTTTTTTTTTTTTTAATATATATTAAAACTGCCAAAGTCTTTTTTTTTTAGCCTTTTAAGAAACACTATTTTAAAATAGTCAGTGTAGTTTTTGTAAACCCTTATAATTACAAACAATGTTTTTGATGGAAAACATGAAATGGTGACATACCAAAGTTTCTTGCCTTGGGGCTAAGTAGTGTTTTGTTTAGTTTTTTTCCCCATTGCTGAAGACTTAAATTTGTATTAGATAACATATTAAGGGTTCACTGTGCAGCTCCTCACCTTGCAAGTACTGTAATTCACGATAGAAAGTTAGTCTCTCCAAAAGAAATCTCAACTGACACCTTTTGGGTTTCGTCTTTTTTCTTCAGCTCTGTATGAAATGAAACCGTTGCGTTGCATCATTTACTGTCCATTACATTTGTGATTGTTATATTTTTGGCATGCAGCTTATTTGTATCTTGATAAGACAGCGTTTCTGCTTTCACTTCACTTTAACCAGCGTTGATTGTGTGATCTTGCTGAAGCCTTGCTATTGTTGGCGTGATGGGAACCACCATGCTACACATGGGTGCAAATGACCAGCAGAAAATATTATTCATCAGAAAGGGGGAATACACAGTCATAGCAGGGAAAAATCTCAGATGGTGTACTTACTTATTTAGATCTCCCTAGTCTAAGTTTGACTTTGTTGCATCAAGCAGTCAAGCTCACTTCTGCAGATTAGATCTCAGAACCTTTTCTATCAAGGCTTTTGCACTGATCTACTTTTTAAAAAGAAAGGTTCATAGCTTCATATTTTGCTCAAATTCTCCAGTTTTTGCTTAATTTTTTTTGTACAAATCCAACAAGCCCAAACCTATATCTTGACTCTCATTTTAAAGTAATTAAGTCTGCCTTTACTCTGATTCTTTGCTAAACATGTAGGAACTGGTTTGTGAATTTAGTTCATGTTGAATATAGGACTTTATTCAAATGTTGACTCTCTAGTGTCGTGGTTTTTGTAGAGGTGAAAGTAAAATTGATCAGGGTTGTACGTTCTTAGTCTTTGCACAGACTTGTTCTATTTACAGCCTTACTTGTTATTATACTTTCCATGCAATCGAGTCTGCGCATTACCCTAAGCAGTATGCTTTTATAGTTTTGAGAAAATATTTTCCATTTTAAATAATTGCTTTAGAAATAAGCTTCTGTTAGTTTTAATGTCAAAACTTGGTTAATGTAATTATGCAACGATTGAATCTGCCCTTGTACAAAGAACTTAAACCTGTTGGTGCCTGCCTCACATCTAACGCGTTTCTCCCAGCTGAGCATTTGACCCAGCTCTATGAGCCCAAAGCATAGATGGAATAGCTATACAGGAGAAGCCCTTCGTCATGGAGGTTTGTTGGAGCACTTCTGGAGTCGACCTGATGACTCAGCAATGAGAAACTTCCCACATACCTGAGACGGTGGCCTCAGTACAGGAACACATTGTGACTGATGGATCACCATGTTGTGTTGGGTTACTTTTTCTGTTGGTAATCTGTTGAGCAAATCGAGGGCCAAATACCACGAACGAAATAAAAAGATGAATATTGTGTAAGTATATGATCAGAGACATTTTTTCATAGTTTTTTTTTTTTTTTTGCCTTTATTGACGTCTACTAGACAGGCAATGAGCTGAGAAAGAAGGGGGAAGACACTGTAGCCTCTGCATGTGGGACAGCTTTCTTAGCTCTACAACACACAGTGCCCCAATTGCATTCATTTTGATATGTTTCTTTTTCATGAGCAACATGGAATTTGCTTTATTTTGTCTTTATAGGAATCGGGGGAAGGAGGGGTGGAACAGAAAATAACTTTTTTTTTTAAACTGTTCTTTATTCAAGACCCTCTTCCATACCTGTAGGCTGGATTAAAGACCTTTTTTCCCCCTGACTCCATGTGATTTAAGAACGACCCACCTCCGTTATGCCTCCGACTCTCTAAGTGAGGTGGTCACACGCCCATATCAGCTGACTCGTATTTGGGCAGTCCAGTTTTGTGGGTCGAAGGGGTGATGTAGCGATGATGACGTGACGTTTGGTCGACTAGCTCACATTAGTATTGAAAACAAGACTCAAATATCATTTCAGATGAGAATGGCAAGAATGTGAGATACATCATCAAAATTTGAAGCTAGTAATGGGACGGCTAAACTGAGTCTGTCCACCAACATCTTTATCGCGAGACACTCTGTAGTCCAGGGCTCAGAATAATGATAATCAATCTGTGACTTTTAGCATTTTGGACAATGCCATCATTCCATTGAGTCTTTGCTGCCATGATACTCTGCTAAATCATTACATTATGTAAAATGCAAGTTTATATATTATCCAACAATTATCGTACTCCAAATAGTCCTTTATGGCATCAGTACTTCACGCTGATACAGCAATGACGATATGTCCACGATATGTTCATCCAGAGCTGCCGGCTTAATTTTTCAAAACTCACAGCTTCATGGAATGTCTCTGTATTGAGAGCTTTGATGGAAATGTTTTGTGAAAGAGGCTACCATCACCATAACTTTGTCAACTTTGGTACCAGAGTGTTTCCCAAGCCTGGTTGTCGGTGACCACTATCCTTCATGTTTTAGATGCATCCTTATTCCACCTTACCGTATTCCAATGATGGCATGAATGAAGTGCGGCAGAAGCCTGTTAATCACCCATTCAGTTAAGCCAGGTGTGCGAGGAGATGCTGAAAACTTTCAGGACAGTGATTCATGAGGAGCAGTGTTGGGAATCAACGCTCTACCACGATTCTTTTTTTATTTTAGCTAAAATAAAAAAAAAAAGAACTAAAACCTAAGAACCATTGCTCTTGTTTATTAAATAGATGCATTGTAATCACTTTATGGTTGTATTTTTATCTGTAGAAATGTCTCTGGTTAGCTGTAAAACCTGTTGATTTTCCAGTTACAGGTTTGACTCTGCAACCTGGATCTTGGAGAAAAATGTTCATTTTGGACCAAATCATTTGAGCCTAGAAACATTAACATCTATATTGTGCTATTTGCACAATGTATAGTTGTGATATTATCTTGCCATGTCAATATTGGTCCCAGTTAACCCACATTCTCAACATATTTGATCCCATCACTTTCTGTGAGCTTTAGCATCCCACTCACCGTCATCTATCATTATGCATTTTGATTTTATGGTTGAACCAGACATAGGATTGAAGTGCAGAGTCGGAATGCTAGACACTTGATATCTTGTTGACATCCAGATCCTGCGTCTAAATATCCCTTTGTGATATTGATATTGTGCACATTAATTTTGCAGTAGCATTTCCTAAGTTACTGTAAACACTATTGTCTGGTGTCCATAATTTGATGAAATGAATATGGAGACAAGAAACTGGTACGGGCCACTCCCCAGTCCTCCTCTGTTCTTTTCCTAGCCATCATCTTATGCACACATACAGAAAAATTATTCGGTTCAACTTGACCTGATACTGCCACATGTTAGAAAGCATTTCACAAAAACTAAAATCAACGACGTATATGAAAGAGTCAGCTCTTGGTTTTTATTTCTGCCAGATTGAGCTCCTCTTTCTCCCAAGCAAAATAAAACTTGTTGAATGTCGGATTTACTACACTTTAGAATTCGGAAAGGACTTATGCATTCGGGTTAGTGAAGCTTTCTTTTGAAGCAATGTCAAATATATATCTGTGCGTGTCTTTGGATATCTTTCAGTTACTGAGCATATAAAATCAAACGCGGCTTGTTTTGGGTTCATGAAGTAATGCTGGAAAAGACTTGTTCATTCTGTTTACACAACAGAAGTAAAAGCTCACCTGGCACTGTAAAATCCTCAAGGAGAATCTTGTTTTTTTTTTAGTCTGACTTCTCAGTCTGATGTAATGTAGCTTACTGAATTAGCCTTTTTGGACGTTTAAATGAGTTGAAAGACTAAAGGTACTCTACAGCATGTCTGACTTAAAGTTAGATTAACTGCTTTCTATTAAATTTCAAGCATTACTGAAATAGTGACGCTAATTAAAAATTTAATAGCATCAGGTTTCTTCCTTTGTCTTCTTAGCATATTGAGAGATTTTGCATTGTTGTTGAGTACCTTTTTATTTTTTTGGCCAATTCAAACATTAAAATATGTCAGCAGACATAAGAGACGAGCTTAGCTGTTAGCTTCCTGCTAGCTCTTCTCTAAAACAGCTGCCTCAGAATAACTCTGTGCTGCTGCTGCTGCAACACATAATGTGAGAGAACGGATTTTGCACGGGGGCATAATTACATTCAGGCACATTATATTTATCGATAAGGGAAACTTTACTAATGTTTGCCCACTCTGTTTGGGGAAATAATGAGGGTTTGGTCCCTGATACCTGCTGCGCTCTGTAATGAACCCATAAGTGGCTGAGGGGAAAAAAATGGTGGGTGGGAGGGAAGAATTGTGGAGGAAGAAAGAAACGAGGTGCAAGGGGGAGGGAAACCGTAGCAGCGGTACAAGTTGGCTCGGGTGTTGTTTTTGCACCGCATAGAAGCAACAAGCAAACCTCCCCCCACCTCCTCCCTGTCCTGCTCTCCACTACTCAAACTCACTGATGCATGCTTCAATCCACCTACCCTCGCCCTCTCGCTCACGCAGAATGGGATGTTGCGTGGGCTACCGAATCAGTAGGATGACAATTAAATTCATATCGGTCGTTCTAATTTTAACACGGCTCGTTTTTCACCAACATATACGTCCCGAGTGCGTTTTCCTGTTTGCTCTCTAGGAGAAGCGGGGGTCTTAAGCCTCAAAAAAAAAAAAGAAAAGAAAAAAGCAAGCAGGTGGTTAGTTCTGTTGTCTTGAAACATCTGCCTGAATAGTTATTGAATGGGCTGCCATGCGAGTAACTAAGTAGTGACTGACTGGTTTACGTAAAGTCTGTCTGCCCCGGTGGCTGGCTGATTCCTGGCTGGATGGCAGCTGCTGCTGTTCAAACAGAGCTGCATCTGCTCGGCCCTTTGTTCTAACGCACACTGATAAAAAAAAAGAAACACACACACTCGGTGACTCCAAGTGTGTGTTAGCAAAGAAAAGAAGTTCCTTTGTTTAGTTGTGAATTGGAGTTTGGGGGGCAGGGTGCGGGGGACGCTAATGCGAAATGAGTCTCTCTCCTGGTGTGGAGGTTAGTTTTCCTCCCTCCCCCATCTCTGACCCCCTGTTGTTGTGGTTGCATATAATTAAGTTTGGTCATCTTTGAAACTTCTAGGGTTGGAAAAATTAGAAAGTGTTCAGAGTGAATTCTTTAAAATACCCCATAAGTGAACTTTATTAGAATACATTTCAGCAATAAGGCAGTTCAGAGTGCTTTACACCATAAAAACATAATACTTCAACAAATTATCAAAGAAGCAATGAAGGTTTTGTCAAATCATCATCAAATTTATTGATGTATCTGTTATTATGAATCAAAGGCAACTCTAAACATTTGTTAGTTTAAAGGAACTCGGTGTTTTGGCTGTTTTTGCAGTTTTCTGGAAGTTTGTTGAAGATTTGAGGAGCATAGAAACTGAATGCTGCGACTCCACGTTTGTTTTCATGTAAGGAAAGTGATTTAGAGAAATGCTACACTGTCAATTTTAATTTCAAATTTAAAACACGATTTGATTTTATTTAAGATCACTTTAAACATGCTGCAAAACTTTTGGCAAAGTAGCAATATTTACCAAAAATGCTTTTATCAGTCTGTGAAAGATCAGAGCAAAGGAAATGGCTAGATATCCTTTGATGGGGTCTGATTGGTAATCGGCAGGTGGAATACCAAAAAACACAAAGCAAAAACCTACATCTGCTCTTTGCTGTTATGAATATTTCCACTAATGTCTTATTTTCTCTTTCTGTTTCTCCAGGAACCTTAATGAGGACGATGGAGTGGAACGCTTCAAATTAGTGGTTAGCTCTTCACTTCACAGCACACCTCCCATCTGTGGGCCCACCACCCAGCCATGGCGGACCCAGGGATGTTGAGCCTCTTTGGTGACGATGCAGGGTTGTTCTCGGACGAATTGGATCCTTTGGGTGACTGCTTCCCCTCGCAGTCAACGGCTGGCCCAGCCAACCCACTCGCCCCGCCCACAAACCCGTCTCTGAACCACGAGCACCAGGGAACCAGGGCTTACCACCAAGGGATGCTTCACGGCACCGGGGCCGGACCGGGGCAGTCCAAACTGGGGCAGATGTATGAGCACAGCCCGTATACAGGCTACGATCAAGCAGGTGCCCCCGGAGGACGGATGATGGCCCAGAACGGTCCCAGCCAGGGCTCGCCGAATGTGAACACGGCCATGAACGGCATGACCTCCCACTACCACAACAACCCAGCTAACTCTAGCAACACTCACCACGGGTACCAGGGCGATGCTGGGGCAGCAGGAGGAGGCGGGGGCGGAGTTTGGGGCCCACAGCAGCAGAGCAGATCTGTGTATCAGCAGGCTTCAGCACCATCAGGGGCTGGTCCCAACCAGATGGGAAGCTACCAAATGTCTCAAGGCAACTACGCTGGCATGCAGGGTCCTCCTACATCCGGTGCAGCGCGCATGAATCAACACTACCCTTCACAGAGCATGGCCCCTGTTCCAGCTCAGGACCCATCTCACTACTTAGGACATGTTGGGATGGGTGGAGTCCAGATGAGACAGCCTCAGCCGCAGCCCCAGAACTATCCCAACATGGGCCACGCACCTCGATACCCACACTCCCCTTCTAGACAACCTCCACACCAGCACCAACAGGGCATGGCACCGTTCGGGGGTGCTCAGTACCCTGGCTATCAGCCCCAGTATGCTGCCATGGGGCCTGGGATGGGCCAGGGGGCTAATGCTAACGTCAGCGCTAACACCAGTCAGGCCATGGGAGCAGGGCAGCTGGGCCAGAGGTTCAACCAGGGAGTGAGCTCAGCACCGGGGCAACAGGGACAACGATACCCCTCTGTTCCACCCCACCAGCCCCACTCTGCCTCAATGCAGCAGCAGGCAGGGCAGCAAGGCCAGCCTATGCACCCCCTAAACCACCCCCCGAATCTTCCCCAACCTCCAAACCAACCCCAGTCCCACCTTACCGCCCCAGCTCAGGGATCTTACCCCTCTCCGTCGTCTATGTCCCCAATGCGGGTTCTGGGAACCCCGACTCCTCCTCCTCAGCAAGGAAGACCCCCCAGCGCAGGACTAGCCGGGCCTCCGGATATCGCAGGATACACAGCAATGCATTCTCCGCCCAGCGCTATGGCCCATGCACAGAGAACTCCCCAGACCTCTCTATCTGCAGCACACCCACAACACCAGCAGCCCCACAACATGCCTCCCAGTGCAGGGCAAATTTATCCTGGCATGGGGCCTCAGCGTGGACCACAAATCGGGCCGACTCGGCTCCAGCAACCACAAGGTAAGCAGCCGTCAAACTTCATATTTACACTCATACACCAACTGTAGAGTCTAAATACAAAACAAGGCTGGTGAAGTTTCTTTTTATTAAACAGATGGTTGAGAACATTTGGCACCATGCTGGTTCCGGTGAGAGTTTCTGTTCACGCTCATTTTATTAAGGCGGTGGAAATAAGGAGACATTGCTGGTATATTTAGAAACAACGCACAGATTTAATGGATTAACTTTTTTTTCCCCCCCAAAGCTCAGTGCTCTGATCAAAGAGTCAGAAGGTGCTATATTTTGGGGAGTTGTGGGATCTTGCTTAGGATCAAAGATGAGGCTTGTAGAAATTTTACAAGACTGTGCACGTTTTCTTCCAACTTTTCCCCAAATGTTTCCTATATTCTTTGCAGATACTTTAACTGGTTATATTTTTAAGTCATTGAAATATATAATTTTCTTTTTATATATGTGTCCGTTCCAGGACAGAAGGGAGAGAAGACCAAGACAGGATGAATTACAGTCTGACCATACACACATAAAATCTGCTTTATAAGAGGAAAAAAAAAAAGTCTGTTCTTTACAGACAAACTTTGCCGCCTCAGTGAATCAGAAGTCCTTAAAAATGCTCAAAAAGAGACGATAGCCTTCATTTTCAGGTCATTCTGTGAGCGCAACCTAGCTCTTCATGGCGCTTTGGTGCAGAAACCAAGGAAACGTGTGACTGTAGCCTTCTGAACTGTCTAGATGAGTAAACAATTGAATAAACTAAAGTTGTGAAGGCTGGCGACCCAAAATGGCCTTGCAGATTAAAATATGAATGGAAAGTCTAACCATCAAACACAAATCTATAGTGATGTTTGTGTCTTTTGAAATTTGTAATGAATCTTAAACCTCCATGATGCATACTGGCGGTTTTAAGAAGAAAGATGCATATAAACCACATTGTAACAAGTAAAGGTTTAAATGTAGCTACAAGAAGAAAAAAGGCCAAGTTTCTACTGGGATACAAACTCTTAAAATTATTTTTTCCTCTTCTTTTTTCCCCATAAACAAGGGGTTTTATTTTAATGGACCAGGAGAACAGGATTTAACCTTATTTTGACTTTTTGATTAGTGTAGATATGATTATTTGAAATGCATTGATATATTGCAATGTATCAATGCCTTATGTAAGTGGCTTAAATCTCTAAACTTTGTGAGTCTTTAATCATATCACCAAAGCCAGCAAAGAAGTAAATTTTTCTCCATCAAGTCTGAAGAATTGAATTTAAAAAAATGTATATCTGTTAAGAGTTTTCATCTGCATCTTAGTCCAAAATCTATATTTTTTTTCCCAGAAAAAAAGCCCAGCAATTTGCAGTAGGAGACAAATTCAACATTTAAAATCTAAAAAACCAGTGAAAAAATATGACCCAGATTTTGTCTGGACACTGTCCAAAGGTTAACTGTGCCATCAGAATAAAAATGAAACGTTTTACTGGAACCATTCCTGTTGAGAGATAATAAATGGGAGTGGTACTAAGACTAAGCCGTGAGGAACTCCTATAACTGTATTGCTGTCACCACTATAATAATCCGTCATCTTTGGTTTCTCTTTCCAGGGCCTCATGAAGCCTCAGTCAGCCAGGGGGGGGACCAGCGCCTGCTCCAGGCCCAGCAGCAGGCCTCTCGAGGTGGGCAGCCCATGCCGTCTGCTCCTATGGGGTTCCAGGGTCCGCCTATTGGTCAACACGGAGCCCCTGCCCCTAACCAGGGCTTAGCTCCACCTGCCCAGAACACTCAGACGCAGCACACGCATCTGCCCCCACACCCCCACCACCTGCAAAGCACGCCCCCTCCTCCCAGCCAGGCCTCCCACCCATGGGCACCTCAGCCATCTGCCCCCCACCCACTCTCCTCACCCCCTCTTACCCCACAGAAAGTGCCTCACATACAGGTGAGTCTCCATCAAACGAACACTTTGATGTGGTAGCGAAACTGCGAGTGTGAGAGAGATCAAGACTATGCGCATTTGTTTTTGTGTGTGGGTGTTTTTCATGTGAATGTTTATTTTTCATGTGGGTGGGGAAATTGTGTGTATGTTTTTGGAGTCTAAGGGAAGTGTGTGCGCATGTTCATAAACGTGTGTGTGTGTGTACATGACATTTGAAAACGCAGCGGTGTATCGGGTACTGGATCATTGGGGTTTTGTGTGTGTTTTTGCCCTTTGTGTGTGCCGGTGTCTGCCCTGTGTGTGGTTGTATTTCCGTGAGTGTGTGTGTGTGTGTATATGTATGGGGGGGGGGAAATGGATTCTTGCAGCTGTTTGCTTCCTGTGAGCTGCATATCCTGAGACGCGTGTGCAACACACACATGCACACAGGCACGCGCACAGAGGCGCCACCAGAATAATCTCTCCTCGCTCTTGGTCCCACTCTCCTCCCCCTCCCCACCTTCTATAGAGGAAACCTCCCTTCCTGTCTCCCCCCCCTTCCCCGTCTCCTCTCTTTCCGCTCTCTCTCCACTTGTCTGTCTTTCTCACTGTTTGTCTTATCCACTTCAGGGATATCATCACTGACCTAATGCTGTGTAGCGAGAAGTACAGAGAGATGGGCAGAAAAGGCAGATGGTTTATAAGATGAAATAAATGTCTGGTAAGATTTTAGAAGGTTGTAAAATTGGCTGTGAAACTGAGGTGAAGGAGTGGGACAACTTGATTTCACTGCTGGAATCTTCTCCAGGAATCAGGGCAGCTTTCTTGGGGCATTCTCCTCCTACAGGAACCAGGGCCAGTAGTAGAAATGTATCCCAGACTACTGCTCTGGTTGGTTGATAATAGTAGAAGTAGTTTTATTTATATAGCACTTTTTCATCAACAAGGCAGATCAAAGTGCTAGTTCTTTTCGTATCTTCATACGAAGGGTGTAAATTAGCCTTCTCCCTGTTTAACCTGGTTGAAGATTCATATTTCCCATTAACTTCAAATTGTACAGCAGGATTATTTGGTGTGGTTTATTTTCCCTACCAACCTGCACACCCAGTAACTTATGTTAATTATCACAGCTTTAGGGCAATTACATCCAAATACTTTAAAGAAGCAGCTAACCTTGGTGTATTTATGTATTCAACATAAACACAGTTAAACTTGCGTTACTGAAAAGCAACGTTTTATCTCTACAGGAACCCATTTTTCTCTTTTCCGTACATTGTAAACGGCATTAAGATTTCCCATTTTCTCAGTCTGTACCAGCCTTCTTTAGCATTTAAATCACAACTGCTACCAAGGAATCCTATTAAGGCTGTTGGTCTGACTTCACTGTTTTCACTGTAAATCTGCAGTTTTAACAGATTTACATCCTATAATAGCTGTAGTTCATCTCGGATGTATTAAGTCGTTGAAGTGGCAACATACTTTCGCAGGAGGAATGTGATCATCTCACCATTAGTTGTAGTTTCCATAAACGGCCAGATTTTGGACGTCACTTTGAAATATGCACACTTGGTGAAATGGAAACTTCGGAGACACGGGGTCCCAGAAGTCTTCAAAGGTCTTAAATTCATTTATCTTAAAATGTCTTCAATCCACGTTGATAGAGCAAGTTTGCCTTAAATAGTATCACCTTCCTAAAATTATGTCCTAAGACTTTTATTGCCAAAAGTCATTTTGGCAAAATGAAACTTGCCACCTCTTTTTTTATTAATTTATGTATTGCAGCAAAAGATGCATAACTTTTGTCAAGACGAGACTATTTAATCTGATGTATTCTATGGGATTTTGTTCACTCTTGGGACTTTTCTGTCAGGCAAAAGTTTGAGTCACACTCATTGCATTCTGTGACTCGAGAGGGCTGAAGCTACCGCTAACTAGCTGCTAACGTACCTCACTAGCCGTCTGACTTTTTTTCGTGGGAAAGATCAAATTTATCGCCACTGGGCTGGATGACATTTGTACATTTCTTACTAGGAGATATAGGTCTTGAATTTTATTCATAATGGTCTTAAGAAATCTTACATGTGAATTGTTGAAACATGCAGATTCTGACAGATTCACTTCCATGGGGAAAATGTTTTGGGGAAGACACAGTGCATCTGATGAGGAGCACAGGATCCTTGGAAAAAGAGAGGAGGGCCGGTGGGGAGAAGTTCTCATTTCCAATAGTCACATTTGTGTGTTGGAGTCGCCCGCGTCACGTGCCCCTCGCCTTCCATTAGCTTGTTTTGTTGCTCAAAGCCCCCTTTCTCCACTGACCCATTCATGCACAATAGCAGCCCTGTGGCCACACAAACAGAGCTAGTCCCCTCTTTCTCTTCCCTCTGCTTCCCTACCCTCGCCTAGCGCTCCCCATCTCCAAGACGGCGTTTGCCGCGTTCCGTGGTTGACATTTCAGCCGTCACACTTAATTTATCCAGGACTCCTGACCTAGATGCCAGGTTGACTGGTGAGCCCCACTTCTCGCCTGGGCGCGCCGCGTGCTCCGTCCCGACTTAAGCTGCCGTCCCCCGCTTCCCCTGTTGACACACACACACACACACACACACACACACACACAAGCATTGATAGTTTGGTCCAGAATAGGATGGTGAATTGCCTAGAGAAATAGGAGAGCCTCACTAGAGGAGTTGAGGAGGGGGTGTGTGTGGCACAGAAAGGGAGTTCATCTCATGATGCACTTGTTAGAAAGAGCTATACACACACACACGCACCAAGCTGGTCGGTCAGTCAGTCAGTCAGTCATGATGACTGCATGTCTGGTACTCTAAGCTCCATCTGTTCACTAAGCATGGTTATTACACACGCACGCACACACACACGCACGCGGGCCTTCGTCAGCATCTCAAGGTCACAGCTCCGGCAGAATGCTGTGCTGTGACCTTTATTCTACAACTCGCACACACATACACACACAATGTTGCGTGCAGCACTCCGGTTGACATATAACATGCTTGTCTCGCCCCTCCCCCCCCTACTCATCTCACAGTCAGAGAGCTGTTATGCTATTTAGCTCGCTAAGATTCTCCAGCTTCATGCAAACGCTTTTCTGCGTTCGGGCACATCTTGTTCTGATTTTCAGTTTTTCTCAAATTAATTTACTCATTCTGCTAGTTTTGTTGAGCGTTTTGGCAAATTAAAGCAAATTGTGCTCTGGATTCTTCCTCCTGCCTGTGTTCTCTCTAAATGTCATGTTTGCTCTTTCTAAAACAATGTGTTCAACAAAAATAAATGGCTCTGTGAATATCCGCAGTAGATCGCTTTAACTGAATCTTGTTATGAGGTGCACTTGAGCAGCTGGACACAAAATTTCCAATTTCATCATGTTTTTGTTAGTAATTTTAGATCACCTGCTAGGCTAGGGGGGAGCTTTAATATGTATTGAACAGGAAGTGCAGTGAAGAGGACTGAGCACTACCTAGAATGTATTTATTTTTTCCCCCCCAACATACATATTGGCCAGCTGCACATAATGTTTTAATAAAAAAATATTGGAAGCTTCTGATTGCTATTTATTCTGTAAACACATGGCTCACTTTATTTTTCCGGCTGGTAAAACATTCGGAGGTCAAATCTTCAGAAAGGAAAGGACAACAACTGCAGAGACATTCAACCAATCACGTTTAAACTTTGCTATAAATGTAGATCATCAACATTAGTGTTGCAGCCAGTCTACGTCTTTACATCTTGTAACTAGCGGTTGCTGACAACTCTTTAAAGGGCTCGCAAGCTTGTGTGCGTTATAAGTCCTCTCCAGGATTAAAGAGTGTTTAACCCACATTTGGGGCATGAATCTAACCTAATGATGGGGTGTGTGAGATTTTCAGTGAGGCGTCCCCTCCTTCACATCTCTAGGTGATGGTTATAATTAACAATTTATACCTGGATGGCAAAGCCTGTGTCATCTGCCCACTAACGTCTGCTAGGTTATTGCTTGCAGCCCCGACCGCACTGACTGCAGTGATAATACTCCCTTTCAAATTGTGCCACTTAGCATTCCCCACAGAAACTATGGGGTAAGATCATGACTGTTGTTTTTTTTTTTTTTCCTTTACTTTTCGTAGTTCAAGTTTAAATCAGCTAATTAACAGAGCACACTTCAACGGGTTTACATTTGCTCCACTGATACTGCTTGGTTTCTAGTGACGATGCATATTTTCATTAAATACAGCCAGGACAGGTTTTCTGGTTTCACCCATTAGGATAATTCATACCTCGGGGAAAACAAGAACCCAGAACTTCAAAAATACTCTGAGAAATCACTTTTTTCCCCTCTTTTCTTTCTTCTACTTTGAGGAGAAAGCGTATAATTCAGTGCATTACTGCCTCTTAAGACGCTGTAGCAAAAAACTGCAAATATATCAGTGAGTACTATTGGACAACAAATCAAGAAAAATAGAGATACATGCATGGGTCCTATCGGCTCATCTGCTTTCAAGCATCCCATCAGCATGAGGCTGAACAGTCTGAGCAAGCTTTTAATGATCAAATCTGTACTAGGTGATTCCACAAAATGGTTTCAATACACAATTTGAAGTTTTAAACATTTATTTGTAAAAACAAACAATATATCGCCCAATATTATCTCATCTTGTGAGCAGAAGATGCCGTTAAAGCACTATTAATAATATTAGCAATTGTATGTTTTTTTTGTGATAAACTGCCCTTTGTGTTTCTACCAATTGAATGCATCATGTAATTAACCTGTAAACACAACAATGCTTCTCCTTGTCGTCGGTAGCCATTCTTAAAAGTGTTGTAATTTGTATGACGAGCTTAGTAGTTACACCAGGCGTTTGCTCCTCTAGACTGCTGCCGCTAGTCTAGAGTAGCTTTGCATGAGCAGGCATTAAAGCTGTCAAAGGAGATTCAAGGATTCCCAAAACATGCATGAATGGGTCTAAGCAGCAATCCTGGAATGTGTTTGAGCGAATGACATAACATATAACTCTTAAAAAAAAAAGTTGGATTACGCATTATACCCCCTAATGTCCTTTAATAGAAATCCTTTTTTCCAGACGTTAGTCTTGATGTTTGCTACACAACTAACTTTTTTAAAGCAAATTCTGAATATACATAGTTAAATATCCCATTTATAAGAAGATGCATTAGATTGGAGCATTAGATGGTCTGGTTTATGCCAGTGGTTTTTATCGGAGCAATGAAAGCTTTCGTTACAGCTTTAAGTTTCATAAATGGCAGTCGTCACTATATGTAAGGGATTTAATGCTAGGGAGAAAGTCCACCTGATGCTGTACAGCATTTCCTGGCGGCATGGTAATGGGAGACCTTTGGACTTTATAAGATAGTCAAATGATGTGCTTGTTTTATCATCCCAGATGCCGCGTGCAGCGAAGTTTTGACTACGGCTGAAACTATTTTGCTTTTGTTCCCCCTGAACATGGTTTATTAAGTAGGCAAGTTGTTTGACATATTACTTAAGCAATACGTAGCTGAATTACAACCAAACAGAAGTCAGCGGATGTCAGAAAAGTCTGGTGCTGAATAATTAGACAATAGATGGATTTCATGACCCGTACCGTAGTTGCACCTGAGCATCTTTGGTGTTTAGTTTGGATCTTTTCTTCAGTTCTATGAGTCACCGCTTGTTTTTCAACTTGTTTTGGACAATATAATGGCCCTTTTTTGGTTGGAGATGCTTTAAAATATCGACATGTTAAATTCATACTGCAGAACACCAAACCTGACGCAGCAGTGAGGTGTGTGTGTGTATATGTGTGTGTGTGCGCATGCGCGCGCCATTGTGTACACACCGTGCATCTCCATTGTCATTCCTGTGATTGATTACCTAAGAAGCTTGGCAGGAGGACAGATTTATCTCTTGGCACTGCATCTCACCATCTCTCTCTCTCTCTCTCTCTCTTTTTCCGCTACCGTCTCTCTATCCCTCACTCCTCTGGTTTACCCTCCCTTCCCCCAGATTTGTGCGTCTAAATGGCTCAGTTTACGTGTGTGTCAGCAGGTGTTTGTGGGGGGGTTGTGTGATGTGTGACCTTGCAGCACTTCTGGGGTTGTGTGTACATTAGCATTCTTCTGATGGAAGTGAACTTTCAGCGATGGCATCCCAACTCTTTCCTCCTCCATGTGAATAAACTATAGTGTATATATGTGTGTGGTTGTGTGTGTGTGTGTGTGTGTGTGTGTGTGTGTGTGTGGAGAGAGAAACTTGCTGATGCTCACACACGCGTAAAGGAAAAAGAAAAGCGCATGTGTTATACATGCACACCAACGGACTCTCAAAGGCATAGTGTCTCTGGCTGTGCTACGGCGCGCGCACACACACATTCTCCCTCGCTGTGCCTTTTTGAAGTATGGAGATAATTTATTCGTGTCATGATGCCTGATTTCCCATCTGCTACTGGGACCCTGAGCAGCTGGAGAGAGAGAAAGCGGGAGGGAGGCAGGGAGGGAGAGAAGAGGAGGAGGGGGAGAGGAGAGGCAGCTGGAGAGGCTCCCAACAGCTGGTAACCAGTTTCCTGTCACCAAAAGCTTACTTGGGAGCAAAGAGGAGGTGCAGGAAGAAGGAGCACCGAGATTAGTCTACAGGAGAGAGGAAAAATGAGGTGTCAGCCGGTTTGTTTACTAAGGTTAGCCTGCTGGAGGACGAGGCGGGGGGGAGGGTGGCGGAGGGGGGAAGAAGGCGGAAACTGTAGCAACAGGGAGTCAAGGATGGGGAGGAGATGGCAGCCGTGCTCATGGATGGATAGAAAGATGATCCCCTTTTACCCCTCTGCTCTGTTGGCTGCCATTACTGACTGATTCAACCGCCACCTTTCAATCCATCAGTATTGACTGACAGGCTGGATTGACAAACCGGTGTTGAAGCAGAACAAAAGCAGGAGGCTGGGATCAGATTGTCACAGTTTGGTGCAATAGTTTCTCTGGAAAAGGAAAATGAATAATTTAAATTCTCTGTTTTGATATTGGCAACCAATCAGCAGAGATGCTTGGTAGAGTATTTGTCAGACAATCGCGGTGAATTCAGTCATAATTGTTTAACTTTTGTCAAAATTCAAAGTGACTGCTTTGCTGATTTAATATTGAAAATTTATGTCATGCTGGCTAAGAATATAAAATACACGAAACGACCCATTTTTAACTCCTACGCCTGTATTTTTAGCCTGCAAGAATAAATATTTTTTCGTAGTTATCAGTGAATGAAACTTTGCTAAACCAGCATTTACAGTTCTGTCTTACTTTCTTGGAGCATTTCATAATTTTTCATTTAAAACAGTTATAATTTGCACGTCTTTTCTGAAATTGTCTTTATGGTCGAGTGAATTATTTATTTTTTTGCTATTTAAAGTTTCTAAACTATTAAATGTGATTTCCCCCCCTCCCCCCTTCTTCCCACAGCATTCCCCCTCAGACCTGTCAGGTGATGCCTCAATGATGGTTACCGACAGGCCGACGGTTGGTGCCGGAGCCCCCAGCCAGCCTATCAGCACAGAGAAGCCTACTGATCAGGAGACCAAGCCAAAAAAGAAGAAGAAAAAGAAAGCTAAAGCAGTGGAAGAAAAAGAAGATGGAGGCAAGAAAGAAGCGAGGGAAGGAGGAGATGAAGACGTGAAGTCTGAGTTTCCTGCAGCAGGAAGCAATGCAAGTGAACAGCTTATTGGCACAGGAGCTGTTGAAGGGAGTTTGCCGCCACTGGAGGAGAAGAAGAAGCGGAAAAAGAAACCAAAGGAGAAGACGGAGGGCAAGGAGCCCAAAGAGCCCAAGACCCCGAAGACCCCCAAAACACCCAAGACTCCCAAAGAGCCCAAGGAGCCCAAGGAGAAGAAAGCCAAGAGCACCACACCCAAGGCCAAGACTCCCAAGAAAACCAGGTAAAAACACCTGAAACTACTCAAAGATAATTATCCAGTGGTTTACTTTTTCCCAACCAAAAACGTTTGCCAACAATTGAAACACAGTAGAATTTTGCAAAATGTAATTTTTCAGAAGTGTACTGAAGAAAACGCAGCTAACTCTCCGTTGTGGTTATTTGGGTTAATTACATCACCAGAATTGAGCTGATCAGATGGCTTTAGCACACACACACACACGGACACACACACACGGACACGCACGCACGCACACACACACACACACACACACACTGTGGCGACGAGAAACATTTACATATTCCGACCTAGATTCTCAAGCATTCCACTTTCATTGGAGTTGCACAGAGTTCAACCTCATGTGTTTGAGCCAGTTTGTTCCAAATGACTCTGAAACCATGATTTATGGGTCGCTGAAGCAAACGGTGATGACGGGTATCATGTCCAGAACTTGAACTGGCACCAAACTGTTTATTTTCCCTTTGCTTTTAGACTGACCCGTTCAGACTGCTTTGGTTGTTCTCATCGACAGCTTCCCACGTGTTTAAACACAATTGGAAAAACTGAAATAAAGCTAATTGGGTTGCTTTCTGGCTTGTGTGGTGGCATCAGAGAGAACTTTGGATGGGAAATGTTTCTTGATCGAAAACGGTTTGCAACATCATTTAAAACTGATGAAGAAATTTTGTGTATGTGACAAAACTATTTTCACATAAATGCTAAGAGTCCAGGTGATATACCTTTAACTGAAACGGTCTCTGCGCAACTTCCTCTACAGTTGTTGCTTTATTATACTGTGCAATTCTCAAATTCCTAAAATGGGTTTATTTGGGTTTATTACCAGGTTGTTACATTTTTTTGTTCCGCATAAACTCAAGCCGCTTTCAGGAAAAGTGACTGAGAAAATACACTCTGTATTCATTTCACCTTCTCTCAATCCCACACGTCATAATCCCAGATAGTCTAAGAGGCGAGATTGATTTGATCCATCACAGAAAATCTTCATGCGTTTACATTGGAAGCCCTAAGTGACTTCACACACATAAACACAAGCTCGTCCACTCTCATGCACACGTCGTATCCATCACTCATGTGACCGACCAGGGGGAACTGAAAGGGTCACAACCTCTGAGCTGTGAACTGTAGCACACAGTGTTTATGTGGGTGTGACTCTCTGATCACAGAGACCGGCGAAGCATGGAGCGAGGGCTCCGTGACGGATCCGAGTATCAGTCATATTCATACATCGCTGTGTCAGACACCGAGCCGCGCGGCAGGAACTTCAGGTGGAAGGTGAAGCTCTGCTCCGGGTCGTGCCTGTCATCCTCCCTGGACGTGTCGCAGACAGACAGACTCGGTGACACTCACCGTAAACCTTTTAAATGTTCATTATCCTTTCAGAGTAAATCTCTGCGGTTTATGAGCTGTGCAATTATTTCGGAGACTCGAGTAGGAGTTTCTGGTGGTGGATTAACACGCATTTTGGATTCTGTGGAGCATTTCTGCCAGCAGGAGAGTGTATGTGGGATTGAGTCAAAATAAACCACAGTGTGTGTTCATTATAACGAAGGAACATGTTACTTAATGGCTCCCTCTATTTGAACAATAGAGTTTTATGGCACAGATCAGTTGGATACTTTGGGCTCTGAATTCACACCTCCTAGTCAGATAAATTCACTGATGGTGTGGTTCATCTCACGTTAAATATAGCATATTTAATTCTTCTAAATGTTGACTGATAAAAGGAAGTGTGAAGAGAATGATGGTTAAAGCAGGATGCAGATTTTCTTGACTGAACATGTAATTCTTATCAGTTTTTGTCGATATTACCTCTGTTTGAGTATTTACTCTGTGCTCTCTGGTCTTATCTCTGCCTTTTCTCACTTTTTCTAACGGCTGTTATCACATCGCTCTTTTTACTTTCTAAGGCAGCAAACATTAAGCACTGTTGTTTCCTATACATATCGGTTACTCAGTCTGGATATGGATGTTTTCTCTGCCATAAACATAAAGAAACATCGTCTGTTTTCCAGAATCGGACGACTTTTATTTTGATTGGTTCTGTCCAACTGGTCAGAAATGGAAAACTCCAGCCATTACCATACTGGTAAATTTCTCATGTTTAAGCACTATGAGGCGGCATGCTGAACAACACTCTTTGGTGTGGAAGGTGTTACTTAAGGAAGTACACTTAGTTTATTGTTTTCATTACCAGTGAAGGGTTGAAAATGAAGTCAGGAGGCCTGAAGAACAAACATGGGGTTTAAAAGAAAACTATTTTCCACAATACGTTTCTTCAGACTTTGAGAGAGCATGACATTTGGGAGATAATAGGAAGGCTGAACTCTCTACTTCAGACTAGCAGCAGTAATTGGTAATCACCTGGTGGAAATGTGCTTCTAATCTCATTATACAAACTACTTCTCAGTTCAATGCTCCTTAGAACGTAAACGGCATAATGAGGATTGTTGTGATGACGTGGTGAAGGAGTGTCAGAAAGAGCAGGAGCTTCTTAAAGAGACAGAGGCCCAATTTCTAATCTACAAATTACAAAGTCAAATTTCTTTTATCTTTGAATTTTATGGCATTTTTCATAATGAAAGGTAGCATAGTTACTTAATTGTGCTATAAAATTGCCATATGTACCTGGAAAATACCCAATACTGCCTCTTCAAAAGATTAAAAAAGTGGTTTGGCTTTATGGTACCAAGTTTTAATTGATTTCTTTAAAAACTTCTGAACTTAAGCCAGGTTCTGGAGCTTTTTGACTAAATCGTTTCGTTCAACTTTTAAGTTTTGGGGCCTATTGCTGAAGGAAATGTATAAGAAAACTGCTGTATTTGCTATGCAGACTGGACTAATCATGCTAATTTCTGGCATATGATGCCAAAGACAGTTTAAAATTCCTTCTTTTTTTTCTTTCTTTTTTTTTTGTCAATTTAGAATAGCTTTTCGTATCTATAAATACTTTCTAGCTGTAGGAACACTAAAAGGTTTAGTATTATTCTTCCAAGAGTAAAAGTATATTTGTCCAATATCATCACCAGGATTTCAAAGCTCTACAAATCCCAAACGTTGGAAATCGGCCTCAAAACTCTGATTTCCGGATCTCTGATTTTTTTTTTTTGCACTTTGTTTCACAAAGTCCATAATCTAAGGACTAGCGCAGAACTGCAGAGGGCTTCGGGGTGTTTTGCGAGGCTCAGCACATCATTGTGAAGGTGGAAACTTGATCGGACTGAGGAATGTGTCAGGACGCGCCCCCCCCATCCCGCTCTCGCCCCACGTCCTTCAGTCTCTCTCATCTCTCTTTCCTCTCGGCCTCTTTTTTTATCCCTGGCGAAGGAGGAGGGCCGCAGCAGCAGCAGGCAGGGGGTCAGCGCTGGGGGAGGTTTGGTGGGTGTGTGAATGCATGCACACGCCGGCCACTAGAAGAGAGCCGGGGCGTGGAGGTGGGGCAGATGAGTGGGCTGGACTTTTGTGTGCACATGCATGTCTTGAGGGGGGGGAAGGGAAGGGGAGTCATTGGTAATCTTTGTGGCAGAAAATGGCGTCTAATGATAATGAGGACCATGCTGCTGACCACTCCACAGCCCCAGCTGTGTGTGTGTGTGTATGTGTATGTGTGAGGGAGGGCAGAGGAAATGTGGGGGTGGGGAGTCCATTCTCAGCCCTGTGTGTGTTGGTAAACTAAACTGGCTCTTATCTGTTGTCAGGCTTTCCTCCATCTTGAGTGGTGGCCTGGAGCTCCCAGGTTAATTTAGCATAATAATGGCTGCCGGCCATTCACTCCTATTCTAAAATGGTGGACCTCTGCAATCACCCATTTATCTCCTGTTTTATTCCTTCCTTTCCCAAATCCACCCCTTCCTGATGGGGTTTGTCATCTCTTCCTCTCCGTCCTCTGCTTTTTGTAATTGAAGTCAAGGACTTGCATAACACTTAATCAATACGGCATAAATTTTTTTTGTTTGTTTTTGGGAAGAAATTTGGCATGGCTTTTATGAACTTGAGTTCATTAGTCATAGCTCATTCTCCATAAACAAGCCTTCCAGTCTTTTAACAAGTATCTTTTTAATGACAAAACATCATTTAAAAGTTTTACATGTTAATTGCCATTAAGTAGAGATATTTTCTTAGCTGTTCTTAGCAGCAGGACTTCCTTCCCAAATCTGATAATGTCCTTAAAAGCCTCATTTACTGCATCTTAAAGCCATAACACAAAACCTTTTTCTATTTAAAAAAAAAAAAAAAAAAGTTTTTGGGTGCTGCCAGCATTCATGTTCCATTAGATTTTTGGGCAGGCAATATATGCTGCAAACTTCAAGTTTTCTCTCTCTCTCTCTCTCTCTCTCTTGCTCTCTCTCTGTCTGTCTCTCTCTCTTTCTTTCTTTTTGTCACACCACACTGCAGTATGTTTTTTTTTTTTTTTTTCTCTGTTTGCTGTATTTGCATTTCTGTATGAACAAATAAACCGCCGTAGAGCAGACGGAAGGCTTTTCTTTATGAGTGTAAACGGGATGTTGGGTTGCGCTGTAAAACCATCTGAGCACAGGCTGCTTTTTGGGTTTCACTACCATTTATTGACATGTTTGTGGCATTCTCAGAAGTCGCACTTTGTCAGCAAAGCGTTTGCAGAATAAGTTGGGGCAACAACAGTTTGCACACCAGGCAGTTCATTTTATATAGGCCCCTTTGCAGACTTTGAAATCGGGATAATGGTGTGTATGTGAGTGTTCTCATTTTTCTTTTTTTATGATTATGTTCTGTTGCATTTCGTTAATTTATTTATGGTGTATTTGTCACTGACTTTTCCTGTTGGGATTGATTTTTGCTGAATATCTCTAAAAACATGCACATTTATTAACTCCACCTAATAACATGTGCTTCTGCTTTTTAACCAATGAACGACAGCTAACTATAATCTACCGGTGCTTGTTTGTTTTTGTTTTGTTTTTTTTGTTTTTTTTCTTTTACTGCAAGCTGTAAAGCAGGCATGGGCTGGTGTGACATTCTCATACTAAAACTTTGAGTAAAAACATACACATGGTTTTACAGCATTTTTAAAAAATATAAATAAAAAATTTATGAAGTTACCTAATCATCTAATCATCTTTTATTTACAATATAAAACTTGTATTTTATATTGTAAAATACAATATAAAATATTGTATTTTACAATATACAATATTGTACACCTGCAATGTGTACATAGGTACACATTGCAGGTGTACCTATGTACACCTGCAATGTGTACATATGTACACATTGCAGGTGTACCTATGTCACCTGCAATATAGCAATGTTACCTTAAGAGTGATGAGTTGTACTCTTTAATTTTCTCCCTCCCAAGCAGCAGATTTTGTTTGTACGTAGCTGAAAGGGGAGGACCAGCAGCTACTGACCAGCAGTGTGCAGCTACTCTGGACTTGATAATCATTTGAAAGCAAACTCAAGTTTTGATTCACAATTCTTTCCTTAAAATTGAGCTGGAGTTTTGTGGGGTTTTTTTTGCATGCATTCACCATATGATCACTTTGTTTTAGGTAACCTGCACAGTTTTCCTCGGCTTCCCTTCAGGTAGACGGAGATTTTACCATCCCACCCACTGCTGAACAGATGTTAAAAGTTTAATTTTATGGTTAAGGTTTGCTAGAGTCTCGACTTTTTCAGTGCAAAATTAAGAAGAAAGAAAACAAATCAGTTTTCAAATAGTATACATGCGACGCTGCTGTTGCAGCCAAATAATGTTACTGTAAAGAAAGCGAACTGCAAGAAAGAAATTACTTTTTCCTATTTGTAGTAAAATTTCATTGTGATCGACAATGAAATTTAACAAAAAATTAATTGTTAAAGTTATGAACAATTAATGAACATTGGACATCTCTACATTTCTATGTAGAGATGAAAATATGCTCTTTCTACTTTTTCGTTTATGCTAATTTGATCTTGCTTCTAAACTTTTGCCCTGTAGTGCAGGTTCTGTCCAACACTTTTCCTTGGCATCTCAATAAAAACACCTTCAATCATAAAATCGTCTTGATGAAAAAGTTTAGCAGCAAAACTGTGACGTTCTAAAACCAGTGTACACCTTGTCACCGGTAACTGGCCCATGCCTACTACTATTTTTTTAAAGTAAGGAAGTACCTGGTTCATGAACTCATTATGGCAAAAAGAAAAAAAAAAACAAACGCTGTCAAATTTGATTTAAAACACACAACAGAGGCCGTTCAGTTGTGCACTTTACTGATGCTCTGAGCTGTCCAGGAGTGGGTGTGAGCGATGCGGCGAGAATCAGGTGGTTTACTTGTCCAGTCAGCTAACTGCTCTCCTCTGACCTTGCCTTTCCTCTCCATCCTCATTTCCCCCCCTGCTCCCTCCATCACGCCGCCTCCGTCTACCTCTCTCTGAGGAAGCACATCTATAAATAACTCCACTCTCAGCTGCCACACCCTTCCCTCTGCACGTATGTTTGTCTGTGCAGGGGTGATTTGTTTGCAATACACAAAGAAGTCCGACCTGCATGCAGGCACCTTGCTTTGTGCATGTCTGCAGACGTGAATGCACACACAGCACTTTCTGAACATGCAGAGATGTCTGCATGCACGTTGCCTTCTGGCCCTCTTTATGTCTCTTTTAAAGAGGAGGGGCCATAGAGGCTTGGTGCTATGACTCATCACAGCAGCAGGTGTCCCTTACACCCCGACCCTCTTTGCTGTTGTCCTCTTCCTGTCTCCTTCGCTCTCCGTATTTTACTCGGAAGCTCCTGTTCCTTTTTTTCCACAGTTCAGATCCGAAAGCATCATCTCAGCTTCCTTGTTGATGGTTCCCATAGTGCTCCATAGCAGACTAGGATGTGTGAATGGCCTTGCTACACACCTACATCAGGGTGAATGAGGCACATTTGAGAAGGTAGAAAAAGGAAAAACTGTCATTTGCTTCAGAATTGGAAAAAATTGTTTTTTCCATTGCTAATTTGTTCCTTGTGACTCAACCATTATTAAATTTCTATCAAAAGTTGAGTTTTTTTTGTTGTTGTTTGTTTTGTTTTGTTTTGGGGGGTGCTGTGGTGGCGCAGGGGCAAAGCACAGCCCACGCATTGAGGCCTTGGTCCTCGTGGCGGTGATCGCAGGTTCGATTCCTGACCTGGTGACATTTGCTGCATGTCTTCCCCCTCTCTCATTACCCTCTTTCCTGTCGAACTACTTTCACATAAAGTAAAGGCCACTAGAGCCAACAAAACCTTTTAAAAAAAAAAAAGTTGAGGTTTTTTTTTTGTTGTCAGATTGATTCGTTATTGATCCATTGTCTTTTTGGCATCATTTATTTGATTAGCTAAAAAGAAAAAGATTATTGTACTCGCTATGATATAAAGACAAAGTTACGTAAAATAAGCCCAGAAATATAAAAAGCACAATCTAAAAGGCTGATTCAGGAACAGCTTGAGGCAGAAACGTGTAGCAGTCTGCTGGTTCTGCATATAAGGTTACTGTACTGTTTGCAACAGTTTATAAACTTTATAGAAATAACGTGAGGAGCCTCCAACAATATGGGAGGACTGCTCCAGTGACCTAAGCTCCCCTCACTGTCTTCTTCAGGGCCTTACCATTAGAAAGCCACGCTAGCTGTATTTCCATTACAAACGTACATAAAACTTTATCAATAATGTCAAATAAAATGCATAAATAAATTTGTTCAAGTCATTAAAAACAGGCCATCACAACTTCCTGTCTTCGTCTTTTCTGCCAGAAGTAACATCAGGTTGTTGATCACGTGACTCGTGATGCTAAAACCGTGTTTCCATTACAGTTTTGTGAAATGCAAAACATCCTAGCGTAATATTTTTTTTTTGTAAAAACTTGAGTTTTTTTTTTTTTTTTTTTTTTAATTGGTTCATTTTCATTGAGTGCAATTAGATGGTTAATGGAAACGCAGCTAACGAGATACAGCACTGCCATGTGGTTTACATTAAATATTTCTGTGCTAAGTTATAACTTATTTAAAATTCTCACTTTTTGAAGTTAATTTAATGTGCTTTCAGAAAGGTACAGTAAACATTGTAACTTGTTTGTACAATGTTATGAACAGTGACTCGAAGTTTCCTACTTCTATTGGGCTTCTACGTTTCCAGTAGTAGGTAAAATTTCACTGACATAAATGCCTGCATAACATAAAATTTAATAAGTTTCATCCCCAAAAACTGTGGAGGCACTTAGCTTAAAATTTAAACCATATCTGCAATTTTGTGCAGTAAGTGGGTTGAAAAAGCAAGTCAGCTGATTTATTTGAGCTTGTTGAAAAATGCTTACAGGGCTGGGTGAGTCTGACCTGAAAGGCTTTCTGTGTCATCTTCACCGCCAGTAGAAAGTCTAAAAGCAGAAATTAGGACTATAACATGCTAGTAAAGTTTAATCGAGACATATAATTTATCAGAACTAAGACACAATGCATGTTTGGCTCTTAAATTAATTCTAAATCTCAAACTGTAGTGACTGTAAGACCTTGCTTTAGCGATTTACATGTTTATAATTTTCTTAAAATGTAAAATAATTTTCTGTCGTAACCAAAACATGCTTAAGGTGGCACATTTGAGAAAAAGAAAGTTGCCAAAGTCCACTTTATTGTCCCGATTTGATTCATTGATTGCGAAAGGCTCTTAGAGGTGAAAGATTGGTGTGAAGAGGGCTGAAGAGATGCTCCGAGCCGAGAGGTGATGTTGCAGTTAGGAAGTGAGGCCATGAAGACGCTAGGAGGAAGAGAGGGGAGAAGGCAGCCAAGTGGAGAAGTCTGTGTGTGTGAGTGTGTGTGTGTGTGTGTGTGTGTGGCCAGATGGCTCCAGCGTGTGGCGACCAGCCAGAGGAACAGGTGCAGGTCACATGACCAGCCGTTACCACGGAGATGGTGATTGCTCTTGGCGTGAGGATGAAAGGAGAAGGGCCCCAGGGACAGAGAGGGGGTGAGAGATAGAGAGAGGGGAGAGAGCAGGAGGAAGGAGGGAAGGCGGTGGAGGAGAGCGATCCTGGCGTACAGTTCTGCAGAGGGCAGACTCAGCCCAGAAAAAAACGCGCACACACACACACAGTTTTAACGTCAGTTTGGGAGGAGGTTAGTTGGACAATTGTTTCCGTCTGGCCTAAAGATATAATGTAGCATTTGTATTGTAATGGAAATCGGCCCGTTGTATCCAAACTCTGCTGGTTCTATCTGGGATCCAGTTCCATGTTTTTGGAGAAACATATTTTAATCCCAAGTGTGAGCAACTTTATTAAATCATTCAGCCATGTTAATTTTTTTAATTTTTTTTTTTATAATTTTGAATCTTCAGAAATGCTCTATAAATATGTTTTGCCTTTAAATCTAGTTAGTGCAACAAATATTGCAGATAATGATGTGGAACGTTTTAGTTTATTATTCAAGAATTTTTTTAGCAGCACCAAGTTGTCTGAAATAATAAAAATAGTTTCATGTTCTCCAATTTGTCTTCTGATTTTTACTCTCACATGAATAGTGAGCACTCATGTTGTAAAATGTTCATTTGAAAAATGCCACACTGCATTGTAGGGAACTGTTACAGGGAACATATTTGGCACTTATTATTGTATTGTTTGTTTGTTTGTTTTTACCTTGAAGTATTTTGTTGATTGCTTTAAAAATTAAGCCTCTTTTCTAAAGTTCTGGCTGAAGCAAAAGCTTCTATAGATCTGGTGGTGGAGATGTTTCATAGGTTCTGCTTCTCTCAGGGCACAGACTTGCCATATTTTCGTCTGGAAAATAAATATGTTCAAATGAGATTAGTGGCTTTATCAACTGCCCATATTATTATATACGTATATATCTGATTAGGACATTGAATACCATAAAACTTTAAAGTAAACTCATACACACAGAGCTAACGTATAGCAGACAATTAACACACAGGAACCTAAACAGTGTTAAGAAAAACAAATTGAACAACAGCTAAATATTAGGTAACAGTCAAAGCACACTGCCTTACTTTTACTCTCTGGCTTTTGAAACATACAATGAAAACGGAAACTTAATATGCAAAACTGGAACAGCAAAAGCTCCTCCACCCAAATTTTCTTCGCACATGTGGACGTTGCATCTGATCTACTGACTTGCCAAAGCATTTTCGGTCACTAACGCCTCGTTTCCACCGAGTGGTACGGTTCGGTATGCTACTTTATGGTCCAGCGTACTCCAGAAATCGTTTCCACCGCCAGATACAGTGGATTTTGAGGCACTGGACAAGCGAGATTAAACTCAAAGTGGCGTTATGCATAATGTATTATGCTAGCTTAACAACAAACGTAACACAGCAGTGTTTCTTGTGCTTATCGTAAGCAGTGACGTTTATCTGTCCACCAGCCGATGAACTGTTTGACACCAGTACCTCACCCTAACAGTTAAAATACAGTTAAAATAATGTAGGAAACTGCATCGACCCGTTTCGTACCGCTCTGTCTAAACGAAGCGTTAGAAGATATGTATCGGCTAATAGAGTTGTACGGAAACTTGGGCAGTGAAGTTGTTTTTGTCACCACAGCTTCACACGTGCTGCAGTGATAAAAAGCTTATCCTCCACATGTCAAGATGATCCTATCTGTGGTGAAAAATGAGGCAGAAGTCATGTGGAGTTGGACCGTACTGTACCGTGTAATAGAAAATCAGCACTGCAGAAATGCACGTCTACTTAATAAGCCTGGCATTGTTCTGAAAACGGCAGGAATACACACAAGTGATGAATTGCAAATTTGCCCTTAAATGTGGCCGATCAGACTCGGGATTAAAGCAATAAAGGACGGGACTGTGAGCAAGTTGGCTTCCTGCGAGCGGCGCATAAGAACACGGAGACATGCTGTACGAGAGACAGCGGAGGGATGCTGAGTGTCCTCTCACCTCTGTGGTGTTACTGCACACACACTCGCAGATGGAGCCAGCTCCTCTTCCTCTCCATGCCAGAGATTAGTGGAGGCCTGGGGAGAGCTTGGCTCCGCCCACCTCCTCTCTCAGGGGCCTCTCTCTCTGTCTGCCTGTCTGTCTCTCCGGACCCCCCTCTCGCTTCCTCTCCGTGCCTGTATCTCTCCATCTTGCTCCCATGCCTCCATGCAGTCTTTCATCATATTAACCCCCTGTGTGCCAGAGCCTGAGGCACACTAATGATTTCTAAATGGGTAAATCAAACATGGCGATTGCCCTGGGACAGACAGATACACACAAAAATACGCACACACGCACGTACATGAAGGTTTGGTTGTCTTTTACTGAGATAGTCTTACAAAGAATGAGTTTTGATGTATTTTTACCCTTTTTCAAATCCTGCTGCTTACATGTTTTTAATCGTTTATTCCCACAGCAGTAAAAAGGTGGAATCAGAGGGCGGGGCCAGCGCTGCTAAGAAGGACGCCAAGAGGAAGAGAGAGTCGTCAGTCGGTGACGACGTGGAGGTGAAGTCTCCACTGCCCTCTCCTCCTGAAGAGGAGGATGATGATGGTGTGCAGGTAGGCAATAGACGGGGTGCGTGCAGGTGCTTGAAATCCTTAAACGCTTGAATTTCAATTGGGCGTTTTCAGCATTTGGAAAGTGCTTTATTTCTGTATAAAGTCCTTGAAAGTGCTTGATATTCAAACCGCACAGTTTTGAATTAAAGCGAAATCTAACGCTTGGTTCAAAGCCTAATTTTGGAAAATGTTATTTTCAGTTGAAACCAGATATTTTTAACATACTTTTTTTTTTCTCTCACTGTCAGAAGTTAAATCAGACTAAACTTTTCTTGTTTTAGGTCAGTTAGAATTAGCAAAAATATTTCTATTTGCTATTTGCATTTGTTTTGTTTTCATCTCCAAAGTGTAGTGCTGGAAATGTTTTAAAACTTACCTAGAAAATGCTTGAAAATTGCTTAAATTTTACTGTAGGAAAAGTTTACAAATCCTGAAAAATATCCTGAAAATTTTAGCGAGATTTGACAATTTAGGAAGTGGAGGTGGAAAAAAAATACAAATTCACAACTCTAATAACCACACCACGGCTATTTCAGGAAGCCCAGCTAAAAAAGCAGAAGGCCATCAAACCACTTCTGATCACTCACGGTCACAGCTTGTAGAGAAGGCGCTGAGCCAGGGAACGTTTGTGTTGTAAACCAGCCTTGTTGACAGACCCGCGGGCCAACCGCGCCCATCGGGTTGTCGCCGTCCTCCGTCAGCAACTTTTTAGCCAGTGATGTATTTTGGAAACATTTTGCTTCAGATTTACTATTTAACCTCTTCGTTATCAGACCCCAGTAGCGTGCGCCATGATGCACTCCTTTATAAATGCCTGCTTAAAATGTGAAGTGCTAATTAGAGGAACAAAAGCAAGCTGTTGCATCCCCTCCTCACACTAAGATTTATGAGTAAATCTTATTGTTACCCGTGAAGAGTCCTGGTTTTCAACAGGAAAAAGGTACTTTAGCAGCTGTGTTGCTAATATGTTCCCTAAAGCCTCACATCGTCGTTTTCCTTTTTTCTTTTTATGGCAAGATTTTAGGCATTAAAATAATCAGCATTTTGCTGACTTAAGTGGATAGGCATTATGAAAATGAAGGCTGTTTTTTTGGGGGGGAAAGTGAGTTAATTAAGCTAAATGCTGAGCCATGTGTTTAAAAAAATATTTGAATTTCTACCTTGAAAACTTGCATGCATCGTGTTAATATTTTAAGAAACCGACATACCGTAGTTAACAGTTAACTGCAAGGTCATGAAAATGTTTTTCGATTAAAAATCTGAAAAGTGTGGCGGTGGCTTGCATTCAGTTTCACTGCTTTATTGACCAAAAGGTTCAGTCTTGCTATCTGACCAAAGCATCTGTTTGCTGGTGCAAACAGAATTTCTTGGCGCTTTTTCTCTCAGCTTTTTTGATTCTCTCAGTTCAGGCAGACGGTGTCATGATCTCTTGGTAGGTTTGTAGTTGTGCCAGACTTTACCCATATTTGGATGAGCAAATGAGCAGAGGCCAGGCAGGTGTTCAAAACCTGATGGATTGTTTTATAACGCAGCCCTTAATTAAACTGCCTTGCTTTTCCTCTTGGCATATCTGCTGGGTTTCTTGGTCTTTTTAGAGGCATCAGTTAGATACACAATTTTTATTAGTGGAAAACCTTAAACAGTATTTTTCCTTTAAATTTTAATCATGCGTCACTTTAACTTTGTCAGCCACATAATATCCTAATGAAAACCATTTAAAGCTTGCGGATGTGATGTGACGAAATGTATCTAAGGTCAAGGGGAGTGAATGTTTTTGTAACACAATGCTGACGCGTTTCTTCCGTCCAGAAGCGCCGTTCGAGTCGGCAGGTGAAGAGGAAGAGGTACACGGAGGACCTGGAGTTCAGGATCTCGGAGGACGATGACAGCGGAGACGATTCGCCAACACCAAAATCTCCCTCGTCCTCGTCACAACAACAGGTGAGGCCTGGGATCCTAGTAATCGGTTCATCTTGCCTCCACTATTACTTTTTACTCACCAAAGATTAAAGTTTTCTTTTTACCTTCACATGAAGTTAGCTTTCCATACAACTACTTCCATTCACAAAGCAAATATTTGTAGACTTTTATTTTACCAATTTACAACAAAACTGTAATTGTTCTCTTGCTTTAGGATCTGACTGAGGCTGAAGGGCCTGTTGTGGAGAAGATCATGGGTATGCGCAGCACCAAGAAGCAAGTACGTACAATACATTTCAAAAAGTATTCACTCCCCCCCGCCCCTTTAAAACAATTAAGTCAGGTGTTTCAACCACTTTAGCTTAATACCAAGCAGCTAGGCATGCAATCTGCTTCTACAGAAACAAGTGACAGAATGTGTTGCTCTGAGTTTGGTCGCTTCTTGCTTTTAAAAATTACAAAGTGAACTGGTGTTAATATAAGAAAGTATGTTAACAGCAACACACCAGCATTCAGACCTCCAAAGTCTGTGGCCTTCAGATTAGCTCAAGATCAGTGATTAGAGAGCTTCATGGAATGAGTCATGTAAACTTTTCTATCCCCAAGGGGCAATTTGTTGTGCAGGCAGCAGTGAAGACATTAAAAACGCATACAAAAAGTTACAAAAACACAAGACCATACGATGTGGACTTGGCTAATAGCAGCTGGAACAAAAGATTCTTTTCAGTCTCTTGGTCTTCTAATCTGGCATTGTGTGTCTCCAAAGTGGAGCACGCTGCCCACAAAGGTTGGCAAGGATCTGCCAAAAATGATCCTGGCCTTCTTCAAAGACCTGGAACTATAGAGGTCAATCAGGTCGTTAAGAGATATGCCCGCAATTTTACTACAAACCTTAGTTTTGATGCAAAGTGCCAACAGATAAAAGTATTTCCATGGCCAAGTAGCTGCATCCAAGCCTTACATCACCAATTGTAATGCAGAGTCGGAACCGCGGGTGTGAACTAAAGCTCGCCGCCACTGAACTCTAGAGCCTTTGGAGGAGCGTTCCCCGGAGGGCCAAATCATGCCTCGCTGTCTCGCAATGCCATGCACGAGTCTGGGTTTGGCTGCAGCCAGGAGAGCGGTATTTAGAGCAGTTTCATGTTCCCGACTCTGGGGGAACAGTTGTTAGTTTGCAGCTTCCTGTTCCGATATGATGGCGTATCCTTGCACAAAGCAGGGTCTATGAAACACAAGGGAGTTGACTGCAGCAGAACCGAACTGCAAAGGGTTCGCTGACATCTTATTAAATTATATGAATTAAGACCTGCGTGTCACTAAAATGTGTGTAAAGGGAGCAAATATTTTATACCGTATAGCTCATCTCACAGACTGTGACACATCACGCAGATGCGTGCGCGGACATGACTCAGACTGGCCTGAGTCATGGTTTACGTCATGTGAGTAGTCGCTCCACAGCTGGCCTAAGGAGATTACACAGGCGCGCACACACACGCGGACAGTCAGACATATGCCCTCACACACAGACTGCTAAGTCGGTCCGTATTCACTTTGTAAGCAGATACAAGAGTTCTTGTAATTCAATATGTGTGTTTCTGATTGACTGCGTGTGCGTCGGCCCCGCTTTGTTTTATGCGCCTTAACTAAGGAAAAGTCGTTGCTCAGCCAACACACACACTCACTCACCAGCCAATTGTGCTTTGCCAGCCAACTCCCAGTGGGGGGACTCTCCACCCACCCACACCCACACACACACACACACACACACACACACACACACACACACACACACACAC
>NW_006800111.1:676750-694806 GCF_000485575.1 Poecilia formosa
TCACAGCTCCATTCAGAGTTGACCCCAGGCTTGGCACACAGCCAAAACCACAACGCTAGCTAAGCCAGACGCCAAGCTAGTGTTTCCTTAGGCAGTGTGTGCGCGCGTGTGTGTGATTGATGATTCATGGCATTACAGTAGTAGTGGTAGTACAATGATTCTGTGTGTGTGTGTGTGTGTGTGTGTGCGCGCGCGCCTGCTGCAGCTACATTAAACTGAATGAGTCAGAACAACTTAAGAGCTACTGGGTTTTCTTCTTTCACAAGTGTGAGAATAAAGTGTTTTTTTTGTTTTTTTTGTTTTCTTTACTCAAAATTTCAATTTGAATTTGTTTTGTGTAGAAAAACGCCTAAATGTATTCTTCAGTTTGACTAATTATCAAAAGGTCCCAGATGTGCAAGACTGACAACAGAAACTGAACCTTCCTCTAAGTGCGACCCCCCTAACAGATGGTTGGTGTGAAACGGTGTCCAGGCTCCTCGCGCGCTCACTTCACCATTTTAACCACATGTTGTATAACGACGAGCCACTTCTGCTCTTTCACCGTTCTGCCACTATATTTACTGTGATTATTAACCTTTCTTATTTTCTCCCTCCTTTTCAGCTGGAGTCGGGCGATGAAGTGGAGGTGGAGGAGTTTTACGTCAAGTTCAAGGGCTTGTAAGTTGTAGCTTGAATTTTTTTTTTCTCAGCTCTCTACCTCTTTTGTCTTTCACAGCAAGGATTCCTCTTTTTTTAGACCCGTTCTCTCTACACACACACACACACACACACACACACACACACACACACACACACACACACACACCAGGGCGTCCATTGGTCTATTAGTGTGAAAAGCTCGGGACATTCTGCCTGAAAAGCCGTATTCAATTTTCTTTTATGCGCCAATCGCTCCTATTTTGGTTTCAGATCTATTCTAGCATCAATAATATAAGTGGTAGCAGCGCGGTCTCTGCATGCCATCGTATGGCTAAATGCATGATATTCCCATCATGCTGGCCTTTTGTGTCTAGGTTACCGTTTGGCTGAGATGAGGGGAAAAAAATTTGCACGTCGACGGTAGATTTGAACATTTCTTTACAAATCTGACAAGCAAAGTTAAATAGTGGTGTGGGGTCTTAATCTTTCATAAATCAAACTAAATAAAAAATATTTATACTGTAAATGCTGCAACACATAAAAAGCAGTATTAGAAATGGAAACAATCTCTCAAATTTCTTGATGTTTCTTGATGTTGATTTCTTGATGTCTTGATGTTTGTTTCAACACCACAATGTCTGTAATTTTCAAAGAACTTTAGCCTAGTCTGACACAATTTTTTTGTTTTTGTTTCAACACTGATGTACCTTGAATCTGTCCATTTTTACACAGTTCATGCGAAAATGAGCCCCGTCTTTGAACTGCACGCGTTGCAGAATCTTCATAAAGTAATGACAAACTAAACGGGACATAATCAACAGGTTGGGCTGCATTAAAAATGTTTAAACCGACGTCTCTCGTAAAACTTGCAGCCCGACTGGTTGCACAGCACATCTGTGACTCAAAGGCGTGATGCGTTTGTGACAAAGTCAGCGTACGCTTTTTTATGTCGACTTTTACAGCACTTATCTTTTTTTTTATCTTTCACTTTTACACTTCCTGCGCTAACACAACAGCAGCTTACTGCCTCGTCCCATCAGAAACAACACCAGGTGTTTCAGTACCAGCAAAAATGGCTTCCCTTTTATCAAATTAATACTGAAATTTTGCTGCAAGCAAGTCATTAAATTTGATCGGTATACTTGTCAACTAAGTATAAGTAACCATTGTTTGTACTTTAGTGTAATATTTTGTGCAATCTTGACCAATAACAAGTGTTTGCAATAGCCTGAATTTATTCTTATCAGTCTTGGCCAGAATCATTTCTGTTTCTTAACACTTTCAAACTTCACCTGAAGAGAAGGGGATGTTAAAGATGCTGCCTGTTCTCGCCCAGCTAGTTCCCTGTGGCATTTGCTTGAGTGAATTTCTTCACTGCAAAAACACAAAATCTTACCAACTATTTTCAAAAAGAAGCAGGACGTTGTTTTAAGTCAATAATTCCTTTAATATTGATGAAAAAGTATTGGGATAACCAGCAATTATTAACTTAAAATAAGCTCCTACGTCTTGCTGAAAATTGACTTATAAATTAGTTTTGTCTTATTTCAAGTGTGCTAACATATTTGCACTAGAAACTACCTCAAAAATGCTCACTAAGATTTAGTGCATTTGCAGCTTTGCTCTGAAAGAACTTCTCTGAAGTGTGTGTTTTGTTTCAGTTCGTACCTGCACTGTCGCTGGTCGGAGCTGGAGGAGCTGGAGAAGGACAAGAGAATCCACCAGAAGATAAAGAGGTTTAGAGCCAAGCAGCAACTCAACAACTTCATCACTGAGGTAAGAGCAGAGATCTGCTACCTCATCACTTACTGCTGAAACCATCTGCACCAAAATGGTGAATCCACTTGTTTTTTGTTTTTTCATCAATATTTAAAACTAGAGATGCAACTAACAACTATTTTAGTAATCAATTATTCTGATGATGTATCAGGGGAAAAATGGACATATTCTGCACATTTTTTAACCAGTTAAATTCTTTTTTATACAATATTAGTAAAAGATTCAATTAAGCAAATAATTCAATTCCTTTTTTAAAAAATAAGAAAATAAACATGTCATTACCTGAAATGCAGTAGCACAGCATTCCCCAAGTGTACACCTGTAGGACAAGACGGAAGAGAGTGCTCAATGGGAGATTTTATTTATTTATTTATTTATTTATTTACAAAAGCCAGGTGAAGATAAAAAATAGCACTTGAGGAATTCTGTGTAAAACATATTTACAGACAATGAAAGTTCATTTAGCTTAAATGCAAAATGTATATGTTGTTTGTACAGTTTTGACTTACTTGCTGCTCTGAGTATGTTCTTTCAGCTGCATATTCCAGCTAACGATTAATTGATTACCAGATTAGTTGATGATTATTTAAATAATCGATTAGTCATGATTAATTTGTTAATCATAACGGCCTTCTTTGATATTTGGTGTTTTATTTTCTTCTTGGAAATTAAATAACTCGGTTCACTTCTAATCCATCACGCAGATGGACGATGAGCCTTTCAACCCGGACTATGTGGAGGTGGACCGAGTCCTGGATGTTTCAGAGAGCACAGATGAAAATGGAGAGGTACTTTGCTCTTTTTTCTTGGTTTTCTCATCCCTTGTTTTTTCTCACCACAAATTTATTTTTTATTTTTTATTTTTTTTAAAGTTGACCAAATCTGTTTCTCCATCTAGATTGTCACCTTATATTTGGTAAAATGGTGCAGTTTGCCTTATGAAGACGCCACCTGGGAGCTGAAGGCAGACATCGACCAGTCTAAGATAGATGAATACGAACGCATCGCAGCGCGCGAACCCAACACTAACCGAGTGGTGAGTAGAAGCTCTCCGGGCGCCGTCCGCCTCCCGGTGGGCGTGCCGGTGCCGTTTCTGTGTGTGTTGGCTGGCTGCCTCCTCCTCCAGATTTACGGCTCCTTTAACTGGTTTCCACAGGGCCACGTTCTTGTGGTCGTACGCTCTCAGCACACACGCTGATGAACACACGCCCTGCTCTTGTGGCCAGGCCAAACCACTAACAGTATGTTTAATGCTTAACAGAGGGAGCTGGCTGGCTGCGGTGTTTTTTCCTCCATCCCTCTTTCTGCTCCCGTGTCCGTCTTTTCAACGACTGTCTTGTTTTCCCTTAAGGAAGATATTAGAAATGCTCCATCATGCAGTGGCGGCACTTGGAGGGGATTTATTTAACCTCTAGTTATTGTCAGAAGGCAACTATAGCATTAGATTTTCATTTCCCTCTGAGGAGGAACTCCAGAGTGTAGCCTACTGCTCTACAGCGGTTTCTGTAACCAATGAAGAAAAATCCCAAATGAACTTAAAACTCAGTTCCTTCACAGTTTCATCTGGAACAATTGGGAATTTGGGGGAATTTTTAAGCTCTGTAGAGTTATGGAAAAAGATGAAAGTTTGTATTTTCAGAGTTTATTCCCCAAAACGATCCATATCCATCTATTTGTTTAATCATCCAACTTTTATTTAACCACATTTTCCCCAACTTCCTTCTACATCCAACCATCTCATCATTAGTATTTTTTATTTTTGTCCACCCATCTATTCAAACATCTTTGCCCTCTGTCTTTTCCTGCTTTGTATTTACTTTTTAGGTTCCATATTTATTCTGATTAGAAATGTCGTATATAAATAAAACGGAGATATCTTTATTGTCCCACAATGGAAAAATTTCTTCGCAACAGCAGCAAAGTGATGAGCAAAAACAGCAAATAGACTCAAAGACAGAATATGAAATACATATCAGAGCACAATAAAAATACTGTACAGTAAGGCCAAAATTTCAACATAAATACTGCGTAATTATAAAAAAATACTCTAGTCCAAAGGAATGTGAGGTGGTTAATTAAAAATATACAAAATGTACAAATTTGCTGTAAATCTAAAGTAAATGTCTATATTTTTAGTTTCAAAATGGTCTCCATCCACCCATGCATCAACCTGTTACTGTGATGCTGTGAATGCTCCACATTGTTCAGTCGTGTACCGTTTGACAAGCTGGCAGCTCGATTTTCCTCTCCGCATCGACTCTCTGGATCATGTGTCACCGCATCACAGGCAGATTGTGCAAATCGACCCAACTCACCTCCTCGCCGTTTGAACATAAAGCTATCTTCGTCTCAGTTTTCCAGAAAGGATCTTCTTACCGAAAGCAACGGCGATGCATAACTACCACTTTCCCGCATATTTAAAACCGAAACGCTAATAAAAGCATCACACAGGAGCCGCTGAGTGGCTCGGACGGGGATCGTTTGTAACGTACGTCCAAAAGCTGGAGAAGTTGCTCATTAGAGCTGAAAAAGCGAGCTTTAAACCCCGCAGCCCCGACTTCAGGAGCCTCGCCCTGATAATTCACCGGGGATTAATGAGCCTCTCTGCGCTTTAACGACCTCGTATCATTTCTACTTGTGTCAAGGATCGGCCTTCTGCAGCCGACTGGAAGAAGCTGGAGAGCTCCAGAGAGTACAGGAATGGCAACGCACTCAGGGAATACCAGCTCGAAGGCCTCAACTGGCTGACTTTCAACTGGTACAACTCGTAAGTGACTATTAATTGTTATCCAAGATGAATCTCCTAACCGGTGCTCTGTCCTGTGCATGAAACAGCACTTCATTAAGTCGACTTAAGTGGACATTAAAGTTAACATTAAGTGTCTCTGTTCGATCTTGCTGTTTAAGTTTCCCCACTGGCGCCACCCAGGAGTAAAATACACTCTCCAGTTGTATGTTGAGAGTCTTTTAGGCAAGCGCGCTTGAAGGAATTGAATTAAAGATTACAAATGGTGCGTTTGAGCCTGTCATCCGTTTGAAAGTGAATATCGCAGTTGGATTTTCTCGACTATCTGACACATATTTAAGAAATATGGTCAAGCTGCAGAGGAAGACAGACTTTTCCAGAGATGCATTACCAAGTATTTTTCCAAACGTGTCCCGTGTGTTTTTTGCATTAGATCACAGCAGTGGAAGGCAAACTGACAAACTCCACTGGAAAATTGGCGTTGCTGAACCAGAATGGAGGGGGGGAATCTTTTATTTTATGAAAGCGGGTCTTGAAAATTCATGGAATTTAACATCAGGGCTTCAGTGTACACAGAGCGCCTACGACGAAAGCAGGAGAAATTCTTGCAGTTCAGTGACACTAAATACAAAGAATCTAAAATCCATCTGTTTTTGACTTTTCATCCTGTCCACGTCACCATCATCATCATCATCCGCAGACGTAACTGTATCCTGGCAGACGAGATGGGCCTCGGGAAGACCATCCAGTCCATTACATTCCTCTATGAGATATACATGAAGAGCATCGAGGGGCCATTCCTGATCATCGCCCCTCTCTCCACCATCCCTAACTGGGAGAGAGAGTTCAGGACCTGGACGGAGCTCAATGTGGTGGTCTACCATGGCAGCCAGGCCAGCCGGAAAACCATCCAGGCCTATGAGATGTACTACAGAGACGCACAGGTAAAAAATTAAATAATATAAAAAGGCCTGTGCAGGACTTCTTACTCATTCTCTCCCAGTCAAATTACGTTCACAGCTTAAAAGAGTTGCTAATAAGAAGAATTTATGAACTTGCAGGATTTATTTTTCACTCTTTTGCAATGACATAATTTTCCTTTTGCCTTGTTTTTGACTAGTAGTTATAATTTCCATTTTGAAAGGTGAGAAACATAAAATAAAATGAACAGTGATGCTAGATATTAGTCATACAGTTGCGTAAACCATTTTGGTCTTTGAATAGAAAGAGCTGACAGTCTCACTTTTTAGTTTTAACTGCAGTAATGTCTCTGTCGGTAAGTTATTTTAAGGAAACTCTGTTTGTTTTGCAGGTAGTTTTCATCCCCAGATGTGGCTTTGCTGTGGTATCAATGTTGTTCTGTCCCTCCAGTTTGTGTTACGTTTCATGTTGTTTCTTGGTAGCCACACGTCTTTTATATTATTGATATTTGGTAGTGGTTGTCTGTTTTAGGGAGGTGCAACCCGAAATGTTTAATTTTTGTGCCGTTTTAAAGTTTAGCTTTATTGAACGTAGTGTAGTAAAATAATATATACAAAGAAAAGCAATCGAAACAAAAGCAAACAAAAGAACAGTAGTAAAGTATATTTACACATTCAAAGGAGTGGGTAGAAGTATGGACTTATTTTTAAACCCACCCCTCTCACATCTATATCATCATTCGATAAATTATTATTCACATTAACTTGGTTTTAACATTTATTTTGTATTTTTTATATCCATATTTAACTAGTACAGTGTATTTATTGTATGCCATTATGAGAAAGCTTCATTTTCAACATGTTAAAGTTCTTTCTAAATCAATAATAATGCAGTAATAATAACTTAAATAGTAACAATAAAATTGATCATAGCAGTATAAACAGTAAGTATTTCTCCTATTGATGTGCAGTGATGACCATCTTCTTAAATGACATTTTAAACAGTTTTATATTTGGACATTGCTTGACTTCCATGCTCAAAGTGCATATAAAAGAAAAGATTTTCAGGTTCTCTGACTATAAAGTATATATGTCCTTTTAAGGAGATGTCAGCAGCTATTATTAGCCCTGATATTTTATCCGTTAACTGTGTCCATGTGAGAAGTGGGATGTGCAGGAGGCCCGTTATAAACAAGACCTTTTTGCATGGATCGGTCAGCACATCTGAACACCCCCTCAGTGACGGGGAAATATTGAGCTGGCCGAGGAAGAACACGGCTCCTTGGCCACTTAAGCTCTTTACAGTCCTGTAGCTGTAAGCTGTTATACTGTAAGCTCTCATTGTACAATGCTGCAAACATCTCTCGGCATAACCTCCGCCACAGCGAGTACCCGAAGAAAATAAGCTGTAGTAGCGGCGCGCTCGCTAATCCTGCCTGAGGTAATCCTCCAGGTCGTCATGAAGACGGCACCTTGTGTTCTTTTCTCCCATCCGCTGTGTCCTCCACAGACTGGAGACGCCTGAGACATTTCTACGCAAACATGCATGTGCAGGCTTCATCATAAATGAGCGTTTATTAAAATCTAAACGAAGGGAAGTTGAGGGCAACATGGCAACGCAGAACTGATTTTTGTTTTGCTTGTTTTAAAACCAAGCCATGGAATAGATAACTACATGAAAGCTGCAATTGAATTGCAGAGGCTTGTACACTTTTAGAAATTAGTTTTTTTTTCTTTTTTGGTTCAAATATGGGAGAAAAAGAAATAAAGAAAATACCAGACATAAGCTGAGATTTCATATTATTTCCAGTCTAACAACTTGGTGCTTTGTCTGAGATGGAGTAGTAGAAGTAAAGCTTTAATCAAAGCCTTTCTCAAGGCCCTTTGACTGCTTTTCTGCCTGCCTCAGCGGCTAACCTAACTTTTAAAACAACTCCCATGTTCTGGTGTTTGTTTAAGAGATCCAGTTGTTTTTGGATGTAGGCTTTAAAGCGCTGAGTCATTTTCCACAATGCAATGCTTCATAAAAGTATTTATACCCCTCGAACAACTGGAATTTCACCTTCCAGTTAAACAGCAACCCTAAGCATGAAACCAGAGCTACTAGGCTATAGTTTTAGATCAAATATTATTAACTCCGGTCAAAGATGCATCTTAACTTTGACTGGGCCATCAAATTGGGAGTGTGTGGTGAAATGTTCTGTCTTTGCACTTTGTAAAACTGGTAGGCACATAATCCAAATTACTTTCAGCTGCAAATATTGACGCCAAGGGTCTGAAGTAAAATGTATGTCAGACATTTTGCACATTTATTAACACAATGCTCTGCCACGATCTGTCCCATAAAAGCTCAATAAACGGAAGTTTGTGATTGTAATGTGATAGTTTGTGAAACGATTCAAGGCGCTGGTCATCCCATTTTAAAAGATGTAATGTAGGAGAGGTTTTAAATAGCGCTCAAATAAATTTATTGAGTTGGGTTGAGGCACAGAATCCAATTTATCTTTAAATTTTCTAAAATATGTAGACAGATTTGTTCAAAATGCTCGCTTCACAGTGTTGCTTGGCTTTTTACTTGTAGATTGATGATTCTGTGCGAACATATTTCAGGAATCAATAATGAATGAGGGTTACTTATTCTTTTTAGCACCCTTCATTATTGTCCTTGTTCTCCTTTGCACATTTCTCCAGGGTAAGATAGTAAAAGGCGTGTATCGCTTCCATGCTGTCATCACAACCTTCGAGATGATCCTCGCCGACTGTCCAGAGCTGCGCAGCATCCCATGGCGCTGCGTAGTGATCGACGAAGCCCACCGCCTCAAAAACCGCAACTGCAAGCTGCTGGAGGGGCTCAAGATGATGGATATGGTGAGTGGATGTAATTTTTATTATTATTTTTTCTTAGGGACGTACTGAGAGTTAGAAAGAAGGAAGACTCATTTTTAATTAGCCCAGTGTTTCGGCTTTGCTGATGTAATCTCTCTTTCTCATCTTTCCAGGATTTCAAAGTCCCGCAGACGCTTCCTGCTTTTTAATTTTAGAAACGCTAAATTTGTATATCCTCTCTCTGCTTTGTCCTCCAGGAGCACAAAGTCTTGTTGACAGGAACTCCTCTTCAGAACACAGTGGAGGAGCTCTTCAGCTTACTCAACTTCCTGGAACCAGAGAGATTCCCGTCTGAACAGACTTTCATGACTGAATTTGGAGACTTGAAGACTGAAGAACAGGTAGCTGGCGCTAACCAGCGCAACGCTGCGAACACGAAGGAAAATATCTCTAAGTCTCCCATAAATTACCTGGTAGATAACATTGTTCTTTGCGTATGTCAGGTCCAAAAACTTCAAGGCATCCTGAAGCCCATGATGCTTAGAAGACTGAAGGAGGATGTGGAGAAGAACCTGGCCCCCAAAGAAGAAACCATTATAGAGGTAGAGGACTTGCCCTCAAAGTGCTTTCTCTTATAGGAAAGCTTCTCAAGTGGAGAAATGAGATAAGCCGATCGATTTGTTGTTGTTAGGTGGAGTTGACCAACATCCAGAAGAAATACTATCGGGCCATTCTGGAGAAAAACTTCTCCTTCCTGTCCAAAGGAGGCGCGGGAGGAAGTGGATCAGCTAGTGTGCCCAATCTCCTCAACACCATGATGGAGCTGAGGAAATGCTGCAACCACCCCTACCTCATAAATGGTGCGTGCTCTGCCCCTTAATGGATGGATAGTGCTGTAAATTGGCCCAGAACGCCGTTTATGATGATTGTCTTTTTCCTGTCTGCCGTCCAGGAGCGGAGGAGAAGATCATCGAGGAGTTCAGGGATTCCCACGGCGGCAGGATTGATGTGCCTGAAATGGCCCTCCAAGCTATGATCCAGGCGGCCGGGAAGCTGGTGCTCATCGACAAGCTGCTGCCCAAACTGAAAGCCGGAGGACACAGGGTGTTGATTTTCAGTCAGATGGTCCGCTGCCTGGACATTCTGGAGGACTACCTCATCCAGAGACGGTGAGCAGGGAGACAAACCTGTTTGATGCAGGTTTCCTTGTGTTACCAAGGGTTTTAAAGTGGAAGGTACCATGTATTGTCCAGGCTCATATCGCCATTTTATGGCAAAATCAAGTTTAAAATACAAAATACTGTATATAAGCCTAGTGCATGATAAATTTAAATGAACTCAATAATTTCCAGTCTGTTGTTTTTTTTTAAAGGGCGTTTTTGTTTACAGAAACATCATAATCCATTTTATTTATGGTTTAGGTTGTGTGTGGTTTTCATTTCCTTTTTTATTTATTGTTTTTGGTCATGTTTTGTTTTGGATATTTAAAATCACTTCTCAAAATTAAAGTTTATTAATCTTTGAAAGGGTAAACTTACATTATTATGCCATTATCAATGTATATTACTTTTAAATTATCTCAAAACAATAATATCTTTTCTCACAATAATTTCTTGGACAGTTTATTGTCCAGCAATATTTGCTATCGTGGCAGGCCTACCTGGATGTATCAAACATGATTTAAATGAAATTTGACTTCGCAATTTGACACCTAGAAATTGACCTCTGTCTCTTTAAGAAGCTCCTGCTCTATTCGACACGCCACAAATATATCTGTCCGTCTTCCTGGTAAAGCAGGGAACTGCCAGGACAACTTGTGGGTTGGGTAGAGATTTAGCAATAGTCTTTATCTGCTTAATTAAATAGTAACTGATTGTGGACAAATGTCCTCCAACATCAAAAATTTGTCTAATTTTACCAGCCTTTCCTTGAAAGAACTTCTATAACATGACAATTTGATTTCCTGTAGGTTAAAAAAAGTACAACTTTGTGTTAAAGTGAATGGAAATAAAGCTGACAGAGATTACTAAGCAGACTTCCTGTTATTGTTTGAACTTATTTCATTCCTTTTTTTCCACACAGCTATCCATATGAACGGATAGATGGACGCGTTCGGGGGAACCTGCGACAGGCGGCCATCGACAGGTTTTCCAGACCAGACTCGGACCGATTCGTCTTCCTGCTCTGCACCAGAGCCGGTGGGCTTGGCATCAACTTAACCGCAGCGGATACATGCATCATCTTCGACTCTGACTGGAACCCTCAGAATGACCTTCAGGTATACACCCCATGCTGCCACTGGGTCGCTTTTTATTGCATCTGGCATTTTCTATATTTTTAAGAATAGAATTCCTTTGCGGAGTGGATCTTGTGTGGAAAAATAAGCAATTTAGGTACTTTCTATATTCAAATGGGTATAAATGGGGAAAACATGGCAAAAAACATTTGTTTCTAGATTTTTCTGTCTATTCATCCGATAATTAGCTGCCCAACCACCTAATTGTTTGGTAAATGTCCATCTGTCAGTTAGTTCATCCATTTATCCATTCCTGCATCCGTTCATTTCTGTTCATCCACTTTTCCCAATTATCCATCCCGACTGTTTGCCAATCTGTTCGCTCACCAGACGATCTATTTAGTCTTCTTATTGGTAGGAACATGTCCCACTGGTAACAGTGGGACATGTGAACTGGGGAAAGAAAAAAAAAAGTCTCAAAACTCTCCACCAGGCTCAGGCGAGATGTCATCGTATCGGCCAGTCCAAGTCGGTGAAGATCTACCGCCTGATCACCAGGAACAGCTACGAGCGGGAGATGTTTGACAAGGCCAGTCTGAAGCTCGGGCTCGACAAGGCCGTCCTCCAAAGCATGAGCGGCCGAGAGAACGCAAACAGCGGGGTGAGTCCCACCAGATCCTCTCTCACACCCCTACCATCCTGGCCAAGATGTCTGATTTCAGAATCTGACTTGTTTTTGACCACCTTTTGATTATTCTCTCCAATTAAAACTCCTTGTCCAGGTCCAGCAGTTGTCTAAGAAAGAGATTGAAGACCTACTGAGAAAAGGCGCTTATGGCGCTCTGATGGACGAAGAAGACGAAGGCTCGAAATTCTGCGAGGAAGACATCGACCAGATCCTCCAGAGACGAACCCACACCATCACCATCGAGTCGGAGGGCAAAGGCTCCACGTTTGCAAAGGTGAAATTCCTTTCATTTGTTTCATTTTTGCTTCCTCTCAAGCAGCGCCTGTACTCTGTGTGCGAAGCCAAGTGTGTCATAATTACACAAACATGTTTTCATCTGCCTGCAGGCCAGTTTCGTTGCAACAGGAAACCGAACAGACATTTCTCTGGAGGATCCAGACTTCTGGCAGAAATGGGCCAAGAAAGCAGAGCTGGACATGGACGCCATCAACGGCCGGGTACGACACCAACAGAACGCGTCCTCCTGTTGAAACCTTTCTGTGTCAAAATCTTAGATTCTAGAGAAATTTTGAGGTTTTTTCTCCAATCCAACCACTGCCTCCACCTGCTGCTGTGCACTGCGGGTCAGCTGGAAGAAGGCAACTACACTTTTCTCTAAAAAAGAGACAGATTTGGGAATTTTAAATAAACCATTAGCTGTCAGCATGGACACTAAAGGAGCTCCACTGATCAAAATTACTAGCCTAACATTTGCTTTGTCAAATCAAAAATAATAAATATTACAGACGACTGCAACTGTAATAACCAATGTTGACTTATCGTAGCAGCAGTAGTAAAAAGCTACTGAGCTACCTTTCTCTAGTGAATAATTTATTTTCTTTAACAAATAGGCATTTTTTCTGAGAATTTCCACATTGAATACATCAAAAAAATAGTAAATTTTTACACCTTAATTATAAAATGTGCTACTCTGAAAAGAATAAACAAAATTAGGCCCTTCAAAGTTTATCAAATATTACATCAAGCTGGAAATGATCAAACATAGCCTCCAGTTCTGTCCTGAGTGCTACATCAAGAGAAACAATTTGTTTCAATTAAAAGCTTTATTTCAATTCTAATCGTAGACTATAGATGTTTATCTGGTTGAAATTATAATTTTGTTAAAATAACAAGAAAGTAGACAGTATATGACTAAAATTAATGTAATAAATTCAGCCTTTTGGACAAATTCTGCATATTGAAACGATATGAAGCAGGAATATAATCAGTCTTTATCAAACACTTATTCAGGAGTAAACATAGTTGTATATCGGATGTAATCACCAGTAATAAAAAAATAAATAAATAAATAATTAAAAAAAAGTTTTTTTTTTCTTCTTCCGTACTGGTTCACTAGAAGTGTCTGTGTGTGATAACTTCAAGCTGCTCATATATTTTTTTAATTTGTCTCTGTAATTTTAATCCAACTTTACAGGGTGTCCATATGCCTGTTTATCTTGTTTACTTCTCACTGGGTCGGCCTTTGAAACCTTTAAAACAGCTTTATGGCTTTATACTCAACTCGGCGTGAATCAGACTCTTTGTTCCCTGTCAGTGTGATAAGCAAAGTTTCCTTGCCACCAGGAAACTCCTGGTAAACACTGCAGTTTGGAGGAAAGCATTCCTATCTTTTGGTTAAAATGGTTCATTAATTAAATGTTATAATAATAATAACAAAAAACCTTTATTTAACTGGATAAGGAAACTCGTTGAGAACTACAATCTCTTTTCAAGACGGCAGCTGCACCGCTTACAGTATCTGCATTCAACCAGAGAAAAGATCAGCTAAAAGTACTGATGCTGACTGCCAGTTGTAGACTAGTTATTGCTGCTTTATAGTTCTATTTTTTTCCTCCTTAAATCATTTTCAAAACATTTATATTAAGCCTGTAAGTAGGTACGCTGGAATCACAAATGTATTTATTTTTCTCAAGTCCTCATAAGATCACGTGGTAAAGGCAGATCGTCAGACAGCACAAACACACTGCTGTGCATCTCCTTACGATAAAGTGGGGTCACGTTGGTAAATTATGCGCGCTCTCACCACACACTAGGAGGACGTGTGTGTGCGCGCGCGTGTGTGTGAGATGGCCTGGAAGCAGGAGACGGCCAGGACAGGAGGGAAGCACACACAGAGAGAGGAAGAGGGAGATTAATATTGACAGTTGGGAATCTCCTCTCTTCCTTAATTACCCATGTTTCCCTGCTCTCGTGTGTGTGTTTGAGCGAGCGAGGGAGAGTAAGCTGCTTAGCTCCACTTAACAGAGCGCAGATGCCTTGAGGCTACAGAGATATCACTTAGGCTTGTGCTCACACATGCACACACAGAAACAAGGCCTCCGCTACTTTCTTCCACGCTGGCTTGCACGTTCTGCTAACCGGAGTCTTTATATTCCTGCTTCATATCGTTTTCTGTTTTTCTTTTTTCCTCTGTGTACTTCTCGCTTCTCTCTTTGAGGGCCCTCCACTGAAACACTTAATCCACCTCTGCGAGCGTGAATCCAGGCCGTTCCCCGGGGGATTTCTTATTGTGTGACGTTAAAATGGAAATGACTGCAGCTCTGTGATAATTGTGGGACTAACTACGGCCCTGTTTGCACATATTAATGGGGCTGCTAGGGAGTGAAAAATCTAATTAATTGAACAAAAATGTAATTCATTAGACAACATAATTACTGCCAGTTTATGTTTGAGCTAGACGGTAAATTTCCCCGATATCAGCAATGAAGAGCAGAGCCAAATATCCAATTAATCAGATTCAGGGCCGAAGATGCCATGTTTTCGCAGCATTTACAATAGTTATGGCAGTCGGCACGTACAAGGAACTTACAGATGGGTCACTTCAGAGGGGTGCAACAGAAGGCGCCCTGCATAATGTTGAGGTTGGATTTTTAGTCCATCTGAAATAAAACCCAGAGCCTTTTCCAGAACAAGATGGTGGCAGAATAAAAAACATATGCAGGCTTAAGAAATGCTCAACTGAAAGTGCTGTCCTGATTTTATGTGCAGAACACTCTGGTGATCGACACGCCCAGGGTGAGGAAGCAGACGCGGCACTACAGCAGCGTGAAAGAGGACGAGATGCTCGAGTTCTCCGAGCTGGAGAGCGACGACGACGAGCCCAGCAAGCCGTCGTCCAAACAGCGACGGCCTCAAGACAAAACGCAGGGATACCCCCGGTCCGAGTGCTTCAGGGTGGAGAAGAACCTGCTGGTCTACGGGTTAGTCACTTTTTAACATTTTCTAAGGCCTAAGAACTGGACCGAACTGCTGTTTTCTAAACAAAGGGAAACTATAAGAAACTGATGATAAAGTGCTGGCGACATTTACTGATACATTTGTTCAAAAAGAAAAAAAAAGAAAAAATTTAGGAAAGTGTATTCTTTTACTTAAACAATTTTAATGGTTGATACTTCGTTTTACTTTTACCTTGTGAACAGTCTCGCTTCTTCCACGATCTCTTCTTGCCTTCCCGATCGCTGTGAGGCAGCAATGTAAATATGGGCAGTCGTTCTGCCTTGTGGCCACTGGGTAAAAGAAAAGGCGTCTGCATCACCTCATTAATAAGAGCCATAAACATATAAGTTCATAGAAGCAGGGATCAACCTAAAAAAATGTCAAATGTTGATAAAATGTTGCTGCATTTATTATAAACAGGCTGTTTCAGGTAACAGTAATGATGCCCCAGGGGATTTACATGATCAATCATTACTTTCTTTTAACCAACTGAATAAATGAGTCTAAATTAAAGGTTGAGTTTAAAAAGTTTTTAGTTGTAAATCAAAGGCTGCAGTACAATATTAATCAAATTTATGGCTTTTTATACCTCTTTATATTAATGTGCTCAATTTTATTGGCTCCCCCTGTGATCTCACTTAGCCTAGTGACTCACATAATATGGGCGAGGTATTTACATATATTTATTCTCTCACACCTCCACTTTTTAAAGAGAAGTCCCCCCCAAATTTCCCTGTGCATACCTACTTTCCCCTTGTGGTTTTCAGAAATCTCCCAAAAAAAAAACAAAAAAAAAAAACTTTACAATTTCTTCCGAGACACTTCTGGGTGTATTTAGATTAGATCAGGGCTGCTTGATTTTAGGAAAATATGCGATTGCAGTGATGATGTCAGTTACAATTAACCCACATTTCTCTGACATTTTCTCCTTCTTTGCCATTACACTCTGAGTACAATGGAAAGCTGTGCACCAGGAACTGGAGATTAAAAGTAGTTGCGGTCCATTCGATTATCGTTATGCAGCGGGGGAATCCATGACGCCTACCAGAAATCGCAGTGAAGCAGATTAAGACGTCGCACACACGGATGTTGATTTAAAACCAATAAAATGATCAATCTTAATGTGTCAGAATCGTCTGAACTAAAACTCATTCAGCATGTAGCATCACAGCGTCCTACACGCAGCCTGGCTGACATACTTACTGCAGATTCTAATTATCTGGTGAGCCCTTCCATTTTCATGGCTCACTTGCTTGGTGTGTGTGTGTGTGTGTGTGTGTGTAAAAGAACGAACAGTGATGCTAGTGAGACATCAGCATTGTTATTGTTACAGTCTAGTCTTGTGGCCCGGGGCTGTAGGACACAAAAACACACTGTCTGAGTAGGCCCGTCATCTCTGTTCAGCCATGTTTTTTTCCATATATATATTCCTCATCTCTTTCCTTTGGCCTCCCCCTCCATTTTCTAGAAAAAGACAAACTCACATGCTTCAGTGAATACTGAGAAGCAGCAGTAAAAAGAAATATGAAAGAGGAAAGCGGGAGGAAATCCACATCAGCCAGTGGGTCTTTAGTTAGTGGGGGGAGATGGGCTGTGATCCATGAAAACACACACTCAGAGGGATGTTTGGGTGGGACTAGTTGGGCTGCCAGTAGTGGTTAAGTCAGCAGACTGGTAAAATGTGGAGAGAGAGAGAGAGTGAGAGAGAGAGAGAGAAGCGGATGTAGAGCAAATCAGGTGGATGCGTGTAAATATTCATGATGGATGAGGGTCACGTTGACTTCCACTAGATCCCAGTATTACGAAAGAAAAATCACATTTCTTCCTGTTTATCTTAAATTTCCATTCAGGAGCCAGTAAATTATTCTGATTTATAGCGCAGCGTATCGTTAGTTTCCGATAGTAATTTATCGCCGGTTCTTGCAACTATGACTCACTGGCAGTTCGTCTTCCCATGCGTCTCTGCAGTTGGGGTAGGTGGAGCGACATCCTCGCTCACGGCCGCTTCAAGCGTCCCCTGAAGGAGGCGGACGTGGAGACGATCTGCAGGGCTCTCCTGGCCTACTGTCTGCTGCATTACCGCGGCGACGAGAACATCAAGAGCTTCATCTGGGACTTGATCACCCCGAGCGAAGACGGCACCACCAGGACGCTGACAAATCACTCTGGTGAGATGCGCAATCCTGCCGGTTTCAACATGTAGCGCTGGGTTTTATTGGACTTAAACAGCAAAGTGAAACGTTTCTATAGCAGTCGGTTCTTTGAAAGGGAGACGATCCGAACCAGCGGTATAAAGTTAAAACTAAAACATTGGCGTTAAAAGAAGACATTAAAAATATCTACAGTTTTTTTTCTGCATATTATTGCGCATCAGCCTTGTTGTTTGTTTTTGAAATCCAGATTTGAAAATGTGTGCCAACAAAAGTTTTATCATAAAAAAATAACAGAAAAGTTCTCATAAAAGAAAATTTGGCTCATTAGATGCTTCTGAACCTTCCCCAGGTCTCTCTACCCCCGTTCCCAGGGGCAGGAAGGGGAAGAAGGGCAAGATGACCACTCCTCCTCCTCAGACGCCACGAGCTGATTGGCTGGCCACCTGCAACCCTGACCATTTGCTGCAGGAGGACAGCTACAAGAGGCACCTGAAACATCACTGTAACAAGTGAGACTTCGTTAAATATCAGCTTGTAGAATGTTATTTCAAACTATTTTAAAAGCCCATCCAGCAGCCAGTTGATGGAGAATAAATTTGCTTCATAAATGCGGCAAGGATTTAGGTGGCAGATGTTTTGGTTTCAGTATGTGCATCTAAAACTTAAACAAAAAAAAAAGGCGTATATATATATACACACACACACACTTCTGTGGTCAGATTTCTCCCCTGTTGTCAGGGAGATATGCTTCTTTGCCCTCCAAATTCAGTTCCAAGATATTCTTTTTTTT